>NC_085138.1:290684518-290903270 GCF_035046485.1 Aedes albopictus | reverse complement strand
CGTGTGGGCAGTGCACGTTAAAGATGCAGTAGTTGAAGAAACGGCCCTTAACTCTCAGCATGCACATCTTTGCTTTGATCGGCTGCCATCCGATCATACGTTGTCGCATCTTGTCCAACACTAGAAAACCTCTTCCAAGTTCTTTTGTTGTGCTACAGCTTTGGCCACAGCTACCTTCTAGCCGATCGATGCCCGCTTTTCCACACTTTCTGTCCAGCCTAACAAAGTTCCTGCAACGCCACGATGTCGAAGTTGCGGAGATGTAATTCGTTGTAGATTACACTGTCATAACCTGCGAAACCAAGTGACTTGAAATTCCATGTTTCAAGTTTCCAATCGTAGTCCTTTTTTCGTCGCGTCCTGTCGCTGGAGGGCCATCGTGCCAATTCTGTTTAACGTCCCAACCAACACTGGGACGACCACGCTCATGGGGGCGGGGCTACCACCTTGGATCTAGCTGGACGTGGTACAGCGTTTCTTACTCAGCCGCTGGATGCCAGGACAGACGCTGTTTGAGCCGCACCTCCTTGGTGAACAGACGCTCGGGTCGTACCTCCTCAATCTAGCTGAAGTCAGAAGGACAACAGTGCCCAGGCTGCACTACCGGCCAAGCACACAACTCTTAGCTGGCGGTTTTTGTAATCGCTTGACCTGTGGACAGTCTTGTTAGCGATCACAGTCTTTGACACCTTTTTGTCGATATTCGGCAGCCTTTGTCTCCAACATTCACAACACAAGCGATCGAACTACTGTCCGGAACAAAAATGTCGAATGAATGCGCTTGACCACGATTGCGTCTTTGGGAGATGGTTCGGTTTTTGTTATTCCTGTCTTTCCCATAAAGAGAGCTGTTTTGTGTAAATGTATGTTTCGTAATCGATTTATCACACACGAATAAACTAATATTATACCAATCTTAATCAAAACTGGCTGAAATCTTGCGAAAAGCTGGAATTAGACAAATGTCACCGTGTCAGACGACGATGATTTGATCCACTTTTTTGTTTACAGATCTTCATTCTGCCGCTCGTGTTGTGTGTAAGAGGTAGCGGTCGCGCTCGAATGAAACAAAGCAAGCTGACACCCGACCGCGGCAACGAAACGAAGGTACCGTCGTTGGGGGTGAGAATGGGTCAAAAAAGGATACTCAAAGATTGTTTGTTAAATAACAAATGCAATTGAAGTCGGAATAACTTTTTATTTGGTATGTATACTCTTCTATGTGGTATTGATAGTTTAGCAAGAAAGTATTACATTACATGAATTGCTTACTAAACTACAAATGATTGAAAATTGACCCAATCTCACCCCTTAGAGGGGGTGAGAATGGGTCAAAGTATTCGAAATCGCCTATCTATGAATATAATTTAATTTTATTGATCATACCTAGTAAGCCTTCTAAAAAAAACAATATAACTATGACTAAAAACAAACTTTTGTAATTTTAAAAGATGATAATTCCACCTAAAAGAGCTAGTACAACCGAAAAAATTGTTGAAATCTGATAAAATAACGTTTGTATGTTGTATCGCCATTTTTAGCCACCACAATCATCCTCATTTAAAGTTTCAACCTCCATGAGAGGAGGGGGGATTACAATGAGGGAGGGACGCATTGAAAGATTGCATGAGAAATGTTTAACCAAACCAAAATTCGACGTTCATTCACTTTCCGACATTGTACTATGTTACCGGTTTTATAGCCCCTATATTTTCTAAATCCCCCTACTGTCTGGTAGTTTCAGGATATTATCTTAAAATTTCAAAAATGAGTGGAGAAAAAGAACGTTTTAAGTCTATTTTGTGAGCTTACGATATTGCAGTACACTAAACGTTAGATGATGATTAGAGGAGCTGTCCATGTCCATGTTTATTATAAATGATTTTTGGCACTAAACGTATGAACACACTCGCTTGACATATTTTCGAAAAAAGCGTACTTTTATGAAGATACGGTAAACATGGCACCACATTAACATGAAATGGTGACTGAATAACAAGTTGAATTTTTAGTTAAGGTTATGTGCATTCGATAACTTGCTTGACCCAATCTCACCCCCATTTTTAACATTTAGACATAGGGTCGAAAATATTGAATTTTTATGTAAAAAGTGCATTGACAGCCCACTTTTTTCGTTGCATCAACCTACAGCTAACTATTTATAAGAAAATTTATGGTTGGCTGCTTGTGTGAAACATTGCGAAGGAGAAATTTTTTCAGAGTGATTTACTAGTAGTTTCATCATATAAGTTTATCCACAATTTGAACATAAAACGATTATTGCTAAACATCTTTTTCTGCATCATAACGTGTAAAAACATCTCCTCTTTAAAATAATATAAAGTTTTCAATATAAATTAGCCATAGTTGATAAGCTATTTCAAATTTTATGTTTCTCCGTTTTGACCCAATCTCACCCCCCAGACCCATTGTCACCCCCATCGACGGCAGTGAAAAGTGTCGAATGTTTACAAGCCTGCCCGTGGAAGCATGAGGTAGGAACTTGTGAGGACCAGAGCTATGATGGACGCTCTCCTTACTTATCGTTTTACAACCCAAGGGAGTTGAATACACTCTATATTTATTGTCCGCAAAATTAAATAAAAAATATAATTTTCCATGGAAAAAAATAAAAATAAAAATATATAAACAATAATTTTTTTTTTTTTTTTTTTTTATAAAATAATGTTTATTTAGTTCTTAAATAACATATTTGAATGTAAAAAATCTTAAGTATCTAGATTCAGAATGAATTCTACCTCATTTACATCGATTCTATTATTAACAGATTCATTAACAAAGTTGATGTAATTAATAAAGATTTTCAAGATTCGCAATCTATTAGTTTCTCTAATGTTGACCAGAGTTGGCCGAAAAAGATCGTCGAACGTTGGTCTTTGCCATCCACCAAGAATCGTCGTAACTGTTCGTTGCACCAGCGACCATGCCGGAGCCACTCGAGGGCATTCACAAAATTTGTGCTGCAATGTCTCTATGCTTCTCAAGCAGTGCTGGCAGTTTGGATCATTGTTGCGTCCAATGATGTTCATCAGCCGTCGATGTTCGGTCTTCTCGTTGATCAACAAGTACAGGTCACTACGCTGCTTCGATGTCAGCTTTTTTGTCGAAATATTTCTCCAGATCCTCTTCCAATTGCGACCCGGTTCATTTCGTTCTACTCTCGGCGGTTCTGTTTGCATCAAGTAGAAGATATGGATTTGCGCACTAGTAGGATTTTGTTTGATGTTGTCAGGAAGCAATGGAATTTGTTGGGACAGCAGTTTTAAACATGGGAATTCGGCAGGAACAGGGGTGTTTTGAGCAAGTATGGAGTGGTAATAGGGTAGGGAGTCCATTTCACTTAAGTGGCGGTTGACGAGGAGGGCGCGGCATTTGATTGATGGGAGATGCAATTTTAGTCCCCCATTCTCTCTACTGCGTACTAATTGCTGCATAGGAATACGTGCTGGCAGCCCTCTAAACAGGAACGTCCCCATCGTGGCTGCTAGTTTGGCCGTGTGTACACATTGTGGTGGAATAATTGATGAAAGATACCACACTTTCGCCGTGATGAAGGTGTTCAGCAGCACCACTTTCTGCTGCAGGGTTAGGTGATCGCATGCTATGCATCCAAATAATTTGTGCAATCCTGGATACTAAGCTGTCCCAGTTTAGCTTCACCATCAGCCGCACTGAATTGGTGAATATTACGCCCAGCACCTTAACTTTGTCCGTTGTTTGCACATCTGGTACCATCAGTGGCTCCCCGTCGATAAACCCGACATCAACTGCCACCGTTTTTTGCCGGTTCAGTTTTGCGCCTGACAGGAGTTCATAAGAGGCGAACAGGCTAAATATACGACGGATTGTATTTGCTGACGTTGCGATGATCGTGATGTCGTCAGCGTACGCAACGCAGAGATCGCCACCACAAGTACGTTCCAGCCGAGTGAGGAGTGGATGAAGATATACCACGAAGAGCAGCATCGACATCGGGTCACCCTGTCGCACCGACCGTTCTATCCGGAAAGGTTGTGATAATCGCCCATTAATTAATAGCCGGGACGACGACACGTTGGAGACCCGGGAGAGCCATCCGACGAACGCTGGGTTGACACCCAGAGAAAGAAGAGTTTGATGCAAGAACTCATGAGAAACACGGTCAAACGCATGGTCCATGTCGAACGAGATCAGCTTTGCTTTCTGCTTTCTCGCAATTAGCTGAGCGTGTGTTCATCTTAAAAAATTGGTTTCCCCAATAGGCTTTCAGGAAAAATAAAAAAAGTGCGGATGCCCAAAAATAAAAATTAGAAAAATCAAAAACCAAAACATGTTCAAATAGATTTTTGGTGACGAAAAATGATGTTTAGATAGAAATCAAAAATTTGGGTAGTAGAGGGTTAACCAAATTCATTGCTTGTAGCCAAAAATAAAAATAAACACATTCATATGCCTTTTCAACTTAAACGACTTGGCATTTCCAAAAGAGATGTACATACACTCAAACCTCCATTTAGTTAAAATCTATTTAGGTCCCTCCGTTTAGGTAACGTTACCTAAACGGAATCTAATTATGTCCAGCGTAGTTGAAGTGTTTTAGATTAGGGATAATGTTGGTTTAAGGGAATTAAGTTGCAAGTGGAGTTTAGGGAAGTTCACGGTGTGCTCAGGGGGGAGCAATGAGAAGGGATGGGGTTGGTTTGGGACTGTTTAAGGTTTCCTAAGAACTTTCTTGAGCATAAGTAATCGAATCTACATGCATACCATATGTGTTTGAATGAATGAATAGAAGTTAAAAATCCTTTGAAGCTATTAACCCTCAAATGGTACCTTAAATGAAGGTCCGTTTTGGGACCCTGGGGTCCATTGAACCCCAGCATATATTCTCGTATATCTCGTGATCCTTACTGTGCTGTTTTCAGCAAAGATGCTAAGTATGTCAAGGCCAATCTAGTGATAAACAATTTAGTACAAGAAATAACCGCTAGGTGGCGCTAGAGAGCATTCCAAAATGCTCCCAACCAATAGGATGAAACGTACCTATCAATGATTTCAAAATTTCCCATAAAAAAGCTGTTACGGGGAAGAGAGGCGTTCTAAAATTTTCTAATTTGGCGTTACGTATTATTTGAATGAACCTTTATATCTGTCGTTAATCGGGATGCTTATTATTTATAGAGATTTTTATATAATAAATTTAGAATGCACTAATAGATAATGAAGTAGCACAACCCAGACATAGTGATGCTAGGTAGCATTTAAATTTTATATCTTACTTAGAGGAATCCCGGAAGCAATTCCTGGAGGACTACCAGGGGAAATTCTTGCATCATGGGAGGAATTCCAGGAGGAATACCGGGAGGAATTCCGAGGGATTCTTCTGTGAATTAATAGTTGAATCGCCGCTGATGGAGTTCCTAAAACAATCTGTGGAGGAATTCCTGAAAAAAAAAAAACGGGGGATAAGTGAATCTCCTAGATAAAGCCCTGGAGGAACCTTGGAAGGAATCACTGAAAGTATACTTGTATTTATTTACGAAAAAAAAAATCCCAGGAGTAGTTCCTTCAGAAATTCCGGAAGAAATTCCTGAAGGTATACGAATGAGAATCCCTGGAGCAATCCATCGATGGAATTATTGACGACAATTTTGTAGAACCCCTGATGCAATTACTGGAACATCATGAAGGCAACCTGAGAGAATCCCTGAGAAATACCTGGATCCCTAAAGGAATTTGTAGTAAAATACCTGGAGAAACCTTGGAAGGCATAAAGTGAGATGTTTTCGAACATGTTTTTTTAGATAAGCTGGCTCTTAATAATTTGTGCGATTTTGTCAAAGATGCCGACTTTGTATGTTTTCACAGGGCCAAACTTATTAGTAAAATATATCTCATTGCCATAAAGTTCAAGCCATTCTAGAGCGTGCCAATGTTTGTCTGAAAAGAAATTATAGGTTTGCCAAAATCTGTATTCTTTCGGACAGTCAACCGGCTCTAAATGCGCTAAAAGCTTTCACGTGTCAATCCAAGCTAGTGGGTGCCCGGTCATTGTGGAATTCTGGGGAATGAAAATGCCGACATTCTCGCTAGACAGGGTGCGGCATCAAGCTTTGTAGGCCCTGAACATTTTTGTGGAGTTCCTGAGTGTGCTCTACGGATGAAACTAAAAACTTGGGAAATGTCCACGGTAGAATCTAATTGGCAAGGTTGCATTTGCAAAGATTTACATTCATTTTCTATTATCTCAGTTCAGAAGCATGCTATCGAAAAACAATGTATGGATAAATTTAACCTTGTAGTTTTATCTGAAAGTTTGCCGAATAACATTGGGGTCGCAAACGTATACCAAAATCGTGAGCGAGCTGTGAAGGCAACTTTCCACAGCGTGAATGAAATTTACATTCACCGCGTGGAGAGCTGCCTTCACAGCTCGCTCACGACTAGATCAAGTACATTATTGAAATGTGGTTCAAAAATCTTATCCATATGTAATCTTTGAAGCTATACTTTCGCCTGGTGAGTCAATTCTGAGGTAAATTATCCATCAAATAAGAAGTATTGGTATTGTTTATCATTATATTGCATCAGGGTATCTAGGATGCAGAGCGAATATGTATCTATTAGCGCCAGCTTGCAGAAAAACATTAACATAGTTTTTATTATCAAATAGATTTCGATGTATTAATCACTTTGGCCCATGGTCTGCAGAACCATTTTGTCGAAGACATCATTATTCTAGGAAGTCATGATCAAAAGATACAATCATTTGTGCCGTGAGGTCCAATGGACCTCAGGAGTACAAAACCGCCCGGTTCAACTTTTACATCGAGAATAATCCATAGTACACCATGAAACTATTGGTATTTATGCACAAATAACTCATCGCAGTGTAGTTTGAAGGTACTGTAAAAATGGGGCTGACATGTCAATCCAAACTTGTTTGCGACAACTTCGAAGTGATTCTGGGGTCCAATGGACCCCAGGTATCCATTTGAGGGTAAAAAGCCTCAGAAACCCCTAAAAACGCCAACGTAACGCCTGAGTAACGCTTCTGAAACTTGCCTACATTCCTCTGAAGCTTTCTAAAATGCACTCGAAATCACCTTAAAACCCCCTTGGCCCCATGTAACGCAACTGTGACCCTTCGAAACTCCCCAAAAACTTTTATTTTCTTTACAAAGGGGATTACAAATAAGAACATATTTTTACTCTTTCATTTATAGAGGCAGAAACACAAATGTCAATGATTTTTTTTTCTGTGTTTAAAGTTAAATTGTTCAAATTGTTGTGTAAAAACTTCATTGAATATATTCTAGCCATTATAACTAAAGTAATATTTGTTTGTTAACTGGCACCCAGTTCATTTATGCCGCTACAACTTTGTAAGCATCCAAACAAAATGGCTAAAAATTTTAAAACAAATTATTTTCATATTCTTACACTGTGAAATTTTCATAAGAATCGGAGCCGTATTGATTGTTCTAGAAACAAAATTGTGCTTTACGGACTTTAAAGTGACGAAAATTTAACATGCAGCAGGAGGTGCAAATTTTTAAGAAGGCAGGTCATTGGTTTTACCTATACAAACGACCAAAACTTAACCCTAGTAGAATGTTGGGGTCAATATGACCCAGACAAGCACGCTAAGCGTACACTACGCTATCGTGGTGCGATAAATCAGCTGTTTTGTTGCACGCAAATTGTTGTGTCTGAATAACCAAGAATTGAAGCGGAAAAGGCACTGCGAAAATATACTTGGGTCAGCTGCCTTAAAATGCTTGATTAAGAGCTACACTACAGATGATTCATATTACTTTTGTGTGAGGTTGTAGGTCATTTCCCAGAAATCCCAGATATCCTGGAATGGGACATTCCCCAGAAAAAAAACCCTGAATCACCCATTCCTCAGAAAGCCATTCCACAGAATAATACATTCCTCAGAATCGTTGCCACTGCCTTAGAAAGTGTTAAGGGTTCCATACATCGCACCGCTTACCAAAGTAAATCCTGATCTTAAGTACCATCTATTCTATTGGTTCTCTATGAAATTCCATTAACTTTAGTCAATCATGGAGCAGCAACAACGAAGTTCCCATTAAAAAACACTTATCTTTTTTTTTTCTCCATACATCATGATCTACAAAACATAAATTTGTCATCTTTTAATTAATTTCCATTCGACTATCGTTTGTTTTTCTACTCCACAGAAAACTCCCACCTGGATGATCTGTATACCCGGTACCGGCAGCGGCTTCGAAAGTCGTTATTCATCTCCGGTCTGGGAATATCGATACTCTCCTGCCTGGTATCAATCATTCTATGCAAGTTGCGAGAAGAGGTAAGATAAAAGTATCCCGTCCCAGTCCCATCGTGCTGTGTGGGGCTACGTCGGCCTGTCCTTATACGCATCCACCGCATCTAATGGATTGTCTCCCCCAAGAGAGAGAATGTCCACGTGGAGACACAAATTCCTACATACATACCTTGACCATACCCAACTTGGCAGTCTGCAACACATAGGACAAACACATCTATTATTGCACGTCCCCATAGCCCGACACAGGTCGTTAGACAGAAGAAGCAAACCCCAAATTAAAAACCAGTTGATTTACAGATTGTGGCTGACCTAACGATGCTGGCCGGTGCCTCGGTGGTGCTGTGTGTCATTCTGGTGGCACTGCACTTTCCGATGGTGATGAATTCGCCACTGGCTGCCCTATCGTTCGCCATGCTGACCACCGGGACCATCGGAGCCATTGCCATCGCCGTCGGAGCACAGCTGGCACCGCTACCGCTGTTTGCACTAATTTTGGTAAGTATACATGCAACAGAAACCACACACTACATACCGTTCCGTAATGCACCGAACCGATACCTACCTGCTGCTTGTTGAACCGTGCTCCAATAATCGATGATCATGGTGGAAAGTTGGTGGTGTCGATAACTTGTTCCTAGGTTGGAATATTTTAGTAGCTAGGAACCATAGGATGCAAAGGTGGTTTCATCCCTCCTTGCACGTAATCAAGGCTTGTGTATTAGTGGTTATTTATCTGAAACCATGAAACGCTTTTTACGATTGGTTGAGCATTTGAAATTGCACATTTGAAGCGGGGAGTCCGTGTTTGATTTGAAAACCCACAGTGAAAACGACAGGCTTCTGTTAGGAAATACCTGTTTCTGACATTGATTAGACATTATGCTAATAAATAAGAAAGATAACATGTGAAGAATGAAACATTATCTAATCTCTCCACGAATTTGTCGAGGATTCCCTCCAGGGATTTCTACAGGAATCCCTCCAGGGATTTCTACAGGAATCCCTCCAGGGATTTCTCCAGGAATCCCTCCAGGGATTTCTCCAGGAATCCCTCCAGGGATTTCTCCAGGAATCCCTCCAGGGATTTCTCCAGGAATCCCTCCAGGGATTTCTCCAGGAATCCCTCCAGGGATTTCTCCAGGAATCCCTCCAGGGATTTCTACAGGAATCCCTCCAGGGATTTCTCCAGGAATCCCTCCAGGGATTTCTCCAGGAATCCCTCCAGGGATTTCTCCAGGAATCCCTCCAGGGATTTCTCCAGGAATCCCTCCAGGGATTTCTCCAGGAATCCCTCCAGGGATTTCTCCAGGAATCCCTCCAGGGATTTCTCCAGGAATCCCTCCAGGGATTTCTACAGGAATCCCTCCAGGGATTTCTCCAGGAATCCCTCCAGGGATTTCTCCAGGAATCCCTCCAGGGATTTCTACAGGAATCCCTCCAGGGATTTCTCCAGGAATCCCTCCAGGGATTTCTCCAGGAATCCCTCCAGGGATTTCTCCAGGAATCCCTCCAGGGATTTCTCCAGGAATCCCTCCAGGGATTTCTACAGGAATCCCTCCAGGGATTTCTCCAGGAATCCCTCCAGGGATTTCTCCAGGAATCCCTCCAGGGATTTCTCCAGGAATCCCTCCAGGGATTTCTCCAGGAATCCCTCCAGGGATTTCTACAGGAATCCCTCCAGGGATTTCTCCAGGAATCCCTCCAGGGATTTCTCCAGGAATCCCTCCAGGGATTTCTCCAGGAATCCCTCCAGGGATTTCTCCAGGAATCCCTCCAGGGATTTCTCCAGGAATCCCTCCAGGGATTTCTCCAGGAGTCCCTCCAGGGATTTCTCCAGGAATTCCTCCAGGGAGTTCTCCAGGAATTCCTCCAGAGATTTCTCCAGGAATTCCTCCAGAGATTTCTCCAGGAATTCCTCCAGGGATTTCTCCAGGAATTCCTCCAGGGATTTCTCCAGGAATTCCTCCAGGGATTTCTCCAGGAAACCCTCCAGGGATTTCTCCAGGAATCTCTCCAGGGATATCTCCAGGAATCTCTCCAGGGATATCTCCAGGAATCCCTCCAGGGATTTCTCCAGGAATCCCTTCAGCGATTTCTCTAGGAATCCCTCCAGGGATTTCTCCAGGAATCCCTCCAGGGATTTCTCCAGGAATCCCTTCAGCGATTTCTCTAGGAATCCCTCCAGGGATTTCTCCAGGAATCCCTCCAGGGATTTCTCCAGGAATCCCTCCAGGGATTTCTCCAGGAATCCCTCCAGGGATTTCTCCAGGAATCCCTCCAGGGATTTCTCCAGGAATCCCTCCAGGGATTTCTCCAGGAATCCCTCCAGGGATTTCTCCAGGAATCCCTCCAGGGATTTCTCCAGGAATCCCTCCAGGGATTTCTCCAGGAATCCCTCCAGGGATTTCTCCAGGAATCCCTCCAGGGATTTCTCTAGGAATCCCTCCAGGGATTTCTCCAGGAATCCCTCCAGGGATTTCTCCAGGAATCCCTCCAGGGATTTCTCCAGGAATCCCTCCAGGGATTTCTCCAGGAATCCCTCCAGGGATTTCTCCAGGAATCCCTCCAGGGATTTCTCCAGGAATCCCTCCAGAGATTTCTCCAGGAATCCCTCCAGGGATTTCTCCAGGAATCCCTCCAGGGATTTCTCCAGGAATCCCTCCAGGGATTTCTCCAGGAATCCCTCCAGGGATTTCTCCAGGAATCCCTCCAGGGATTTCTCCAGGAATCCCTCCAGGGATTTCTCCAGGAATCCCTCCAGGGATTTCTCCAGGAATCCCTCCAGGGATTTCTCCAGGAATCCCTCCAGGGATTTCTCCAGGAATCCCTCCAGGGATTTCTCCAGGAATCCCTCCAGGGATTTCTCCAGGAATCCCTCCAGGGATTTCTCCAGGAATCCCTCCAGGGATTTCTCCAGGAATCCCTTCAGCGATTTCTCTAGGAATCCCTCCAGGGATTTCTCCAGGAATCCCTCCAGGGATTTCTCCAGGAATCCCTCCAGGGATTTCTCCAGGAATCCCTCCAGGGATTTCTCCAGGAATCCCTCCAGGGATTTCTCCAGGAATCCCTCCAGGGATTTCTCCAGGAATCCCTCCAGGGATTTCTCCAGGAATCCCTCCAGGGATTTCTCCAGGACTCCCTCCAGGGATTTCTCCAGGAATCCTTCCAGGGATTTCTCCAGGAATTCCTCCAGGGATTGCTCCAGGAATTCCTACAGGGGTTTCTCCAGGAATTCCTCCAGGGATTTCTCCAGGAATCCCTCCAGGGATTTCTCCAGGAATCCCTCCAGGGATTTTTCCAGGAATCCCTCCAGGGATTTCTCCAGGAATCCCTCCAGGGATTTCTCCAGGAATCCCTCCAGGGATTTCTCCAGGAATCCCTCCAGGGATTTCTCCAGGAATCGCTCCAGGGATTTCTCCAGGAATCCCTCCAGGGATTTCTCCAGGAATCCCTCCAGGGATTTCTCCAGGAATCCCTCCAGGGATTTCTCCAGGAATCCCTCCAGGGATTTCTCCAGGAATCCCGCCAGGGATTTCTCCAGGAATCCCGCCAGGGATTTCTCCAGGAATCCCTCCAGGGATTTCTCCAGGAATCCCTCCAGGGATTTCTCCAGGAATCCCTCCAGGGATTTCTCCAGGAATCCCTCCAGGGATTTCTCCAGGAATCCCTCCAGGGATTTCTCCAGGAATCCCTTCAGGGATTTCTCCAGGAATCCCTCCAGGGATTTCTCCAGGAATCCCTGCAGGGATTTCTCCAGGAATCCCTGCAGGGATTTCTCCAGGAATCGCTCCAGGGATTTCTCCAGGAATCCCTCCAGGGATTTTTCCAGGAATTCCTCCAGGGATTTCTCCAGGAATTCCCTCAGGGATTTCTCCAGGAATTCCCTCAGGGATTTCTCCAGTAATCCCCCCAGGATTTCTCCAGTAATCCCCCCAGGATTTTTCCAGTAATCTCTGCAGGGGTTTCTCCTGGAATTAAGGATTTTTAATGACACAGTTAAATTTCCCCGAAAATAAATGAAAGCTGCATAAGAAGTTCTTTCTTGAATTCTAATACTATCCACTAATAAATTCTGAAGAGATTAAAGAACTTTCAGCTTGGAAGCATATTTGATCGCGCCCAATATCCACATACGGAACTGTGTAGGCTCGGGTTAAAACTACTAGGATAAATGCTTTAACAACATCATTTATAAGTCTCCCCAGTAAATGCTGAAAACTGCTGAACCAACTTCAGCCTACCATCCATCAGGCTGCTATTTTTCTCCAATCTGCATGGAAAAACAAACGAGAATGCATTTCATTGTTCCTGTTTGTCTTCATTCCTTCGTTGAAAGCTCACTATCCACTGGGTAAAGCGAAGCATCGAGTCGAGACCCAACAAACGCTGGAATGACCCATCTACCAAAGTTTACACCTCCCTACTCCGACGACGATGGACTAAAGCTACCGGAGCTGGTTGCAATAGGAACAATCTCACTTTGCCTTCAAACGGCGTGGCATGATCCCCTGCTGCGGTGGCTGTGTGATACCAACCACTACTGCTGTGGCAGTTTTTTACTCCTCGCAACTCACAGTCAGTGCAATGAAAGAGGGCACTGAACAGGACGGACTATGAACAACAGCGATCCTTCCTGTCTGGCTGTGGGCGATACGCCACTGAATGAAAGGGAAGTGGGATAATGAATTTGCATTTTCTGTTAAATTTCCCTTTTTAGTTTTTTTTCCTCTGGAAAGCCGGCAGCAAACAGCAAAAGAGCAGTCAATGATGCAGTATGCCAGAAGGACGGTCAACAGTTGGGATGACACTGATGCTTTTGTGCGGGTTGTTTGAAGTGTTGAAGTCAAATTTTGTGACGGAAATGTTAAAAAAGTAGACACGCACTGGTTATGTTGTGTAACTTTGAAAGGGAATGATTACAAAAAATCCATGAAATGAATGTTCCGTGGCAAGGGTTCTAAAACTATAACTTCAGCTAGATGAACGAATTCATTTAAAAGTTTTGGCAGAACATTTTATGAAATTTTGGTGGAATCTCTGAGAAAATGTGTAAAAAACGCCATTTTTTTTCAATTTCCTGAGGACGAGGGATGAGGTCGCAAAGGTACAAAAATCACCACCACAATGACCACTTTGCATTCTACTTCTTATTCTCGAGCACCCGGAATAAGAAGTAGAATTCGCGGAAAGTTTTGGCAGAAGAATCTTTTTGAAATATTTCCAGTGAATTCTACGGAAAATCCATAACGAGCTCTTGCGGGGATTAACCAGGAATTCCTTCGAGATGTAAATTAGAAGCCCAGCCAGTAATTCATCCATAAGTTTCATCAGAAATTCTTTCAGGATTTTTTTTTGTGGATTCCTTTAGAAGGTTTTTCTGGGATACCTTTATGTAATCTCACTGTTTTTTTTTCTGTCCTCCTTAGGAATTCCCCTAAACTGTTCTTAAACTTCCTTTTGGGGTTTGTAAAGAATTAGCATTAAGTTAAAATTCACAAATACAAAAAAAAACTAAAAAAAATCCTTTTGGGATTCCTCCAAGAATGTTTCTGAGATTCTTTTAGATAATCTTGCTTAGTTATTTCTTGGAGTTCGTTGATACGTTTTCATTTAAGTATCTAAAAGAGTTCTAGACCACTGAGCATTCTCCAGGAGTTCTTCTAGAGTGTTTTTCGAAGTTCCTTTTTGGAACTTACCCAGATGCAACTTTTTAGATTCTTACTACAAAGGTTCTTTCAGTAGTTTCACCAGGAATCAAATTTCCTTTAGATATTTATTCATTTCTCGTCCAGAAATTTGTCCTAATGTTCCTGCAAAAAATTCTCATAGATTCCCAGAAGGAGTTTCGTTCGAGATTTATCAAAGAGTTTCTTCTGCCAACGTTCTTTCAGGAAAATTTCCTTCTCGAATTCTTCCAGAAGTTTCTACTAGATTCCCAGCTGGGTTTTTTTTATTCATCCAGAATTTTCTTTAGCGTAGCAACCATAAGATTCTTGTGGGTGCCCTTCTGAAGTTTTTCCTGGTAATATTTCAGAAGTTCTTTCTATAGACCCTACAGAATTTCCTTCTAAAAATCCTCCATAAGTTGTGTCTGTGTGTGGGCCGGAGTGGTCCGAACGATAAACTCAGACTTCCAACAGGCCGACGGAATACTGGAATTCTCCCGGCAATGCTTTTCGCTGATACATAAGAATCTGTATCTCAGGTACAGACTGAACGTGTCATTTCTTTTTCTCCCGTGTTGCCAGATTGGCAATTCTCCTCGAAGTGACCAAGGTTATTATACATTGTAAGGTTGAGCATGACGTTAACGTTTACATAGTTTGTGGAGAAAAGGAGAGGAAGCAAAATTTCAAAGGAATTTGAGGAGGCGGGGGATTTGTTTTCAGAATTTCTCACGGTGAAAAAATAATGGCAGCTTAGCCAGTTTTGACAGCTAAGACAACCTTCCTCTCCTCTTCTTGGCGTAACGTCCTCACTGGGACAAAGCCTGCTTCTCAGCTTAGTGTTCTATGAGCACTTCCACAGTTATTAACTGAGAGCTTCCTCTGCCAATGACCATTTTACATGTGTATATCGTGTGGCAGGCACGAAGATACTCTATGCCCAAGGAAGTCAAGGAAATTTCCATTACGAAAAGATCCTGGACCGACCGGGAATCGAACCCGTCACCCTCAGCATGGTCATGCTGAATACCCGTGCGTTTACCGCCTCGGCTATAGGGGCCCCTAAGACAACCTTACAATATATAATAACCTTGGAAGTGACTGCACCGGACCTGTGTGGTCATCGGTACTGTGGTCATCGGTATTGTGTCAAACAGGTTTGTTGGGATCACCGCGTTGATGACGTAGTCTTTCAATCACTTTGGCAACACGCCTCAGGTGCTCCGCTTCTGATCTCGTCCTATCGCTTTCGTTTGGTCGGCCTTCCTATTCATCATCCCGGTTGAAGTAAGTTTCATCCTCAGACTCTTCTAGATCCAGAGGCTGCCCAGGGTTACCTGTTTCTACACGCTTCTTCGACTGGCTGGTGTAGTGTCGGAAGGGCTGTAATGTCTACAAACACCAACTTCACCGGGTTATTGTCCGGCATTCTTGCAACATGCCCTGCCCACGGTATTCGTCCAGCTTTAGCCCTTTCAGGATGTTGGGTTCGCCGTAGAGTTCAGCAAGCTCGTTGTTCATTCTTCGCCTCCGAATCTTTTTTAGCCGCAGTTTCTTCTGGAGTCCGTAGTAGGCACGACTTCCACTGATGATGCGCCTCCGTATTTCACGGCTCACGTTATTGTCAGCCGTTAGCAAGGAACCGAGGTAGACGAATTCTTCTACCACCTCGAAAGTATCCCCGTCTATCGTAACACTGCTGCCAAGGCTTGTTCTGTCTCGCTCAGTCCCACCTACCAGGTTGTACTTTGTCTTAGTCGCATTCACCACCAGTGCAAACATTATTGTTGCTTCACGTTTCAGGCGGGTGTACAGTTCTGCCACCGTTCCAAATGTTCTAGCAATAATGTCCATGTCATCCGCAAAACAGTCAAATTGGCCGGATTTCGTGAAGATCGTACCCTGGCTGTTGAGCCCGGCTCGTCGCATATAACCTTCCAGGGCGATGTTGAATAGAAGGCAGGAAAGTCCATCACCTTGTCGTAGTCCCCGTCGAGATTCGAAATGAACTGGATAGTTCACCCGAAATCCTTACGCTGTTCTGCACACCGTCCATCGTTGCTCTTATATGTCTGGTATGCTTCCCGGGAAAGCCGTTCTCGTCCATGATTTTCCATAGCTCTGTGCGGTCGATACTGTCGTATGCCGCCTTGAAGTTGATGAACAGGTGGTGCGTTGGGACCTGTTATTCACGGCATTTCTGGAGGATTTGCCATACGGTGAAGATCTGGTCCGTTGTCGACCGACCGTCGATGAATCTGGCTTGGTAACTTCCCACGAACTCATTTGCTTTAGGTGAAAGACGACGGAAGATGATCTGGGATAGCACTTTGTAGGCGGCATTCAAAATGGTGATCACTCGAAAGTTCACACACATTAACTTGTCGCCTATCTTGTGGATGGGACAGATTATCCCTTCCCTCCACTCCTCCGGTAGCTGTTCGCTTCCCTAGATCTTGACTACTAACCGGTGCAGACAGGTGGTCAACTTTTCCGGGACCATCTTTGTGAGTTCTGCTGCGATACCGTCCTTACCAGCCGCTTTGTTGTTTTTGAGCTGGTGCATTGCATCCTTGACTTCCCTTAGCGTGGGAGTTGGTTCGTTCCCGTCCTCTGCTGCACCAACATAGTCATTTTCTCCGCTGCCTTGATCCTCCGTGCCTACATTCTCTTCGCCATTCAGGTGCTCGTCGATGTGCTACTTCCACCTCTCGATCACCTCACGTTTGTCCGTCAGGAGGCACCCGTCCTTATCCCTGCATATTTCGGCTCGCGGCACGAAGCCTTTGCGGGATGCGTTGAGCTTCTGGTAGAACTTACGTGATTCTTGTGAACGGTACAGCAGTTCCATTTCTTCGCACACCGCTTCTTCCAGGCGACGCTTTTTCTCCCGAAAGAGACAGGTCTGCTGCTTCCGTTTCTGTCTGTATCGCTCCACATTCTGTCGGGTTCCATGCTGCAGCATTACCGCCCACGCTGCGTCCTTCTCCTCCAGAATCGCTTTGCACTCCTCGTCGAACCAATCGGCTGCGTTGTTGATGGCTGCTTTGACTGTACTCCAGCAGTCCTCTAGAGGGGCCACATCGAGCACACCCTCGTCCGGTAACACTGCCTCGAGGTTCTACACGTATGCGGTGGCGACATCCGGTTACCCCAGTCGCTCTAGATCGTACCGGGGCGGCCGCCGGTATCGTACATTGTTACACGGAGAGTTTTGAACGCAGTGTAACCATCACCATGTAGTGATCAGAGTCGATATTTGCGCTACGATAGCTCCTGACGTCGATAAATCAGAACGTGGTCAATTTGCGTTTACGTTTGTTGTGGTAATCTCCAGATTTAACGATACGGGAGTCTGTGTTAGAAAAAGGTGCTACGAATGGGCATGTTCTTTGAGGCGGCGGAATCGATGAGGCGTAAGCCATTTTCCTTCGTCAGCTGGTGACCGCTGAACTTTCCAATCGTCGGTCTGAATTCCTCCTCCTGGCATACCTGAGCGTTTAAGTCTAATATTATAATCTTGACGTCGCGGTTTGGGCAGCGGTCGTACTCGCGATCGAGCTGCGCGTAAAATGCGTCTTTGTCATCATCAGTGCTTCCGGAGTGAGGGCTGCGCACGTTTATTATGCTGATGTTGAAGAATCGGCCTTTAATTCTCAACCTGCACATTCTTTCGTCGATCGGCCCAGCTCACGTGTGTTGCCGCAACTCTGGTAGATGGTATGAATACCTGCAAACGTTCACACCATAGATCCTGTCCAACACATCTCCTGCAGCGCTACGATTCCGAACCCGCAGTCCTTCAGTATATCGGCGAGTAATGCGGGTGCTCCCGATGAAGTTGAGAGATCTGAGATCTGCAGTTCCACGTACCGAGCTTCTAATCGCAAGTCCCTTTTCGTCGCTGTGGTCGTCGCCATTGGTATCGGTTCGCATTCTTCTCTTGTTGATTTTCCGGTGCTTGTCTTTTTACGGCTGGCTCGCAGGGCCTGGCACCAACCCACTAACCCAGGGAACTGGGCCAACCTTCCCGGAAGCTACGGGTTCTGCATTAGCATTTCCTCCAACTACAGTTCTAAATAGCTAGGCTCAAGCGCTAGTCTTCGCCGGGGGTGGTGTTTATAATGGACGCCCAGGAAATAATATTTTACCTGAGCTTCCACCCCCAAATAGTAATAACATACGAGCTGATTTGAATATCTCTAGAAATTGAGCAGATTGAATAAAAGTTTGTCCGGAAATTTTTATTGCAATGCTATTTTCTACAACTTTGCGGAAGTTGTAAACACACAATTTGCGATTTCAATAAAAATAAGTAGTGTATTGAAAATTAACTATAAATGTTCAAAATGCTTTATCTTGAATGTTCTTGTATCAAATTTTCACTATATAGGTAGTTAAGTTAAGAACCGCTTAAAGAAATTTGTTTAATATTATTGAAAATATTGTTCAATGAGTACACCACACAAAATAGCAATATGTAGAAAGTGCTATTTTTATTATTTTTTCACATTTCAATAATTTGTAGCGAGAAAAATTTGTAAGGAGAAAAATCTGGAAAATAATAATTATTACTAGCAGTTATGTACACATAACATATCACTCAATACCGACTTTAAAATTTTTTATTTTGGATTGGAAAACCCTCAAGATTTAGAAAATGGTCTATCGCAAAAAAGCACCTACTTTTTGGTCAAACTTTGACGCTCTGTTTTAAATGTCTTCAGAGGTTTTAAAATTCTGTTCCGTGGTAAAACTACCTCTTCAATAAATTAAAATACATGCTCAATGGAAAAAAAATGCAGATTTTCCAATTCATGTATTTTTATTTGAGTAATCGTTATTTGAAGACGTATAAAAAAAGTTCCGCAAAAAATGGCCTTTTTTCATTTTTAAGAATTGCGCAAAAAATCGGAGGAAATATTTCTTGAAAATAATAATTTCCCTTTATCATAAGAATTCTTGAAAAGAATAAATTTGCGCAAAAGTAAGAGAAACAATTGAATATTTTCCCACAGTTATCGCAACTTCAAATTTTTAGGAGGTGTACAAAATTTCAAAAACATATGTGTAATCTTTGAGATAAAAGTCCAAGTTAAGTGATTATTTTTTGAAAATCAGATCAACTATTCTTTTTTTAAGATTTATTTAGCATCTCCAAAAATAAAGTTATGTTTGTTTCGAATAGATTATTTTTAAGGCTGTTGTCAATGTTTTCCGATACATTCCTTATTCATTAACTTCCCGAAAAACTCTTCTAGTTTATGATGCCGGGGACATGGGTGCCTGGTCCACATGGTTCCGGAGTAATTCCGGATTGTCTTGGGGTACCAAAATTGGTCACATACTTTGCGCAACGTATACCTCAAGATCCCGATGAGGTAGAAGTCTTCGGCGAATTTGTTCAGCAGGTTAAGAACTAACTGGCAACTAATAGAAGATATAATGATACTGTCTTCGGCAAAATTTTTCAGCAAGCTCAAAACTATCTGATAGTGAAGTCTTTGGTTTGGGATTTATCCACTAGGTGGCACATTGTGTCTGAAAAAATCAAACACGTTTATCTCGAAATCCTAATGAGGTACAAGCATGCCATTTTCAGCAAAGTTTATCAGCAGGCTATCTGACAATGGCGTCTTTAGTTCGAGAATCGTCCGCTAGGTTACGCCAGAGTAAAAAATCTTCAAACTTCTATATCTCAGAATCCTGATAAGATAGAATGATGCCGTCTTCAACAAAGTTGTTAAGCAATCTAAAAACTGTCTGATAGTTGAGTCTTTGATTCGTAATTTATTCGGTAGGTGGCACCTTGTGTTATTAAAACACAATTATTTCGTATATTTCATTACTGTAATAAGCTAAAAGCATAGCGTTTTCTGTAAAATTGTTCGGCAGGTTTAAATCTATCCGGCAATGGCAGGTGACACCAGCAATCAAAACATTCAAACAATGTTATCTCAAAAATCGGAAAATTGTTCCGAAAGTTAGGAGGAAGTAGGACGTATCTGGCGTCCTTGGTTCTGATATTATTCGATAGGTTCCGTCTAGTATTAAGAAAATATTTATATGAACACCCTGATGAACCAGAAGTATTCCATTTTCAGCATATTTGTTCAGCAAACTAAGAGCCATTTGGCAGGATAGTAGACGGTCGAGTACGGTGGTACAAGAGGCAATACTTTGACACCGTCTTTGACCCCCTGCAGACAAATTTTATCGCCCTACAATATTGCTTCTTTTGCTTCGTTTTTTCTTCTGGGAATTTCTACAGGAACTCTTACGGGAATTTTTCCAGGAATTTCTCCGGGAATTCCACCGGGAATTTATCCAAGAATTCCACTTACAAATTGACTCAACACGACACAAAACATATAGGGTAAATCGCCAATTGTTGCACGGCTAAAAATTCGCCAATTATTGCACACCCCATAAGAAAAGCATGGAGTGTGCAACAATAGGCGAGTTTTTAGCCGTGCAACAATTGGAAAATTACCCTATGTGCCCTGTTATCCAGATGGATAATTTCTTCCGATCACAGGATGACGAGGTTTCATTTATTGGTTTGGGTACATCAGTCATCCTGGAATTGTATTTTATTTGGCAGTTTGCCTTTTAGTTCACCGCATTTGTAACTGTGTTCATAGCTTGTATTTGTCTAGGAAAACTAATCCTAATCGGGCATCCCGTTTCGGGTTTCGATACTAGAGCTCTATGACTTGAAGTTTGTGCAAGGGAAAGGTTTACGTCTCTAGTAATTAATCGCGGCCCGAAATGGCCTAAGTGTTGGCAATCGAAATAGGATTGCAATTCATGGGCCTCTATTCTGCCAGATCCCTATAAATGTTAATTAATACTAGGGGAATATTTACAAGTTAAAATTCAACATGTAACACAAAGAACGCACGAATATTAAACTTTGAACACATTAAACAATTATTCTGTCTTATTAATGTAACAAATATTTATAACAAATATATTGTCTTATTAATGTAACAAATATTTATAACAAAATCTTCCGGGAATTCTTCTAGGACATTCTCCAGAAGTTCCTCCGGGAAATCCTTTAGGAAATCCTCCAGGAATTCCTCCGGGGATTCCTCCGGAAATTTCCCCAGGATTTAATCTGGGACTCCCATCAGGAACTCCTTTAGGAATTCCTTCGATAATTTCTGAAGGAATTCATCTGGGAATTTTTCCAGGAATTCCTTCGGACTTTTTTCCAAGTTTTTCTCCGGGAATTTCACTGAGAATTTCCCCAGGAATTCGTACATGAGTTTCTCCGGGAATTTCTCCATGAACTTCTCCGGAAATTTCTTCAGGAATTCCTCCGGGATGTTCTATAGGAATTCCACCAAGAATTTCTCTAGGAATTTCTCCGGGAATTTTTCCAGGGATTTCTCCAGGAATATATCCGGGAATTTTCTAAGGAAAACTGTTTTTTTTTTTCAAGAGAATCCTCTGGGAATTTCTCCAGGAATCTCTTCAGGAAGTCTTCCGTGATTTTTTTTACTCACAAAACCCTCGAGAATTTCTCCCGAAGTTCCTCTAAGATTTCCTTTACATCCGGGAATTTATCCTGTAATTCCTTCGGGAATTTCTCCAGGAATTCCTTCGGGAATTTCTCCAGGAATTCCTCCGAGAATGCCTCCTGGAATTTCTCCAGGAAATCCTCCAGGAATTGTTTTGAGAATTTCTTCTGAAAATCTTCCAGAAAATCCTCCAGGAATTCTTTCAAGGATTCCTCCGGGGATTCTTCTGAAATTCCTCCGGGAATTTTTAAAGGAAATCATCGGGATTTTCCCAGGAAAACTTCAGGGAATTTCACCAAGTATTTCTCTGAGAATCCCATTGAGAAGGATATTTCTCTAGGAATTCCAGGAGAAATTCCTGAAGAAATTCCCAGAGGAATCCTTGGAGAGATTCTCAGAGGGTTTTCTGAAAAAAAAGTCATGGAAGACTTCCTGAAGGAAGACTTCCTGAAGAAAAAAAAGCGGAAGTTTTCCTGAAGAAATTTTCAAAGGAATTTCTGGGGAAATTCCCGAATGAATTCCTGGAAGAATTTCTGCAGGTTTTCCCGTACAATTTCTTAAAGAAATTACCGAAACAATTCCTGGCGGATTTCCTGAAGGAATTCCCAGAGACATTCCTGGAGATATTCCTGGAGGAACTCCCAGAAAAAATCCCGGAGAAATCCAGCCTGGGGAAATTCTTGAAAGAATTCCTGAGGAAATTCCCGAAGCAATTCATAGATAATTCCCGGAGGAACTCATGGAGAAATTCTCTGAGGAAATCTGGAGGAATTTCCGGAGAACTCCTGGAGAAATTCTCAGAAGAATTCCTGAGGATATTACCGAAGGAATTTCCGAAGGAAATCTCCGCAGGAGTTGCTGATGTGGGTCCTAGAGGAAATCTTGGAAAAACTTCCGGAAGAATTCCCGAAGACATTTCCAGAGGAATTCCTAGAGAAATATCCGGAGAAATTCCTGGAAAAAATCCCGGAAGAGTTCCTCCTGTAGAAATTGCCGGAGACATTCCCGGAAGAAAAAACGGAGAAATATTGTGTGGTGGCAAAATTTGTCTGCAGGGGGTCAAAGACGGTGTAGCGAATAACCTAGCGAATAAATCATGAATCAAAGACTCAACTATCAGACAGTTTTTAGCTTGCTGAAGAACTTTGTTGAATACGGCATCATTCTCGAAACGTATGTACTTTCATAGCAAGCAAAATTCTGGTACAAGATCTTGGGCGAATCCTTAAAGACCCTGAACATCTAAAATTAAAACCTAATGAAAAATAATAAACTTTTCCATTAGACACAAAGTAAATAAAATACTGACTAACTAAATTTACAACAGGCATCTCTACCATCTGTGTATATACTTGTTTTCAATGGTACACTTATCGCCATACCCGGGTAGAGCTTAATGGCAAAAGAATGGCAAATTTTACCATTAAAACAGAATGTTAGAATGGCAAAATGTGTTATTTGTTTGTTTGAAATAAGAGTTAAAATAACAAAAATAATAACAAAATTTTGGTAGCAGAAAAACATAAAAATAACTTATTTTGCCATTGTAATAACAAAGTAATGGTAAAGCATGCGGATTAAATTGAAGAACAAAATAAGTTATTATTGAGATATTGATAACAAAATAAGACCCAAATTAACTATTATCGGTGAATAACAAAATATGACATTCTTGAGATATTGATA
Organism: Aedes albopictus; assembly: GCF_035046485.1. Classification (NCBI taxonomy): domain Eukaryota; kingdom Metazoa; phylum Arthropoda; class Insecta; order Diptera; family Culicidae; genus Aedes; species Aedes albopictus. Next base: position 290,880,072 of record NC_085138.1, on the reverse strand, counting down.
ACAGAATAAGAACAAATTTAGCTGTTTATGTGGCGATCAAAATAATGGTAGGTTTAGTTGTTCAAATTCAATTTTAAAATAATGGTAGATTCAGTTATTATTTCAAAGTAGCAAAAGAAAGGTAAAATGAGCTATTTTTTTTCTTCAATAAAATTTAAGTTCATCAATCAATGTAAAAACAGTTTTATTTTGTGGAAATTAAAAACTCAAAACGAAACGAACCTAAAAATCAAATTCACTTTGATGAACGTAGCCACCGTTATGCTTGAAATATACAATATAATAGTTAATGGTATATTAAGAGTAAAATATGTCATGGTGCCTAATGTTTATAAATAATTTCTCACAATATCAAAATAATGGTAAATTTAGCTAGGAATGTAAATTATGTTATTGTTTTGATATTTTATACAATTCATTATAAAAGGTGCTAAATTGCTAGTTTTACAATGATTGTAATTTTTGTTATTGATGTGTTATTTAGCATTATTCATGAATAACATATCAATGACAAGATTTGCTATGATTGTATATTTTGCTATTGATTAGCCATTTTAAGTTTTTCATAATAACAGAAGAATGGCAAAACGAGATATGATGACAAAACCAGTTATTATTTTGTCCTTTGTTTGCCATTAGCCTCTACCCGGGTAGTGTCAAGCACTTCATCGGAAGCTCGCAGCTCCCAGACCCAGAACATCGTTCCAGTGACCAGTGCAATTTACGTGCAATCATCTTCTAAATTTCCTTCCATTATCTGGTTTGTCGTCTATTCAAATTTCTCTCCATTCTGTCTCGGCAGGGTGTCCACACGATGCTGCCCATCTCCTGGCCCGTTTCCGTCGTGCTAGCGGTGATTCTATGTCTAGTGCACATAGGATGTCGCCTTTGGTCTGGAGTGCACGACCTGCCGGCCTACTTTTTCCCGCAACTGGTAGCGGAGATGATATTCCTGGCGTCGGCGTCCATCTCCGGCCTGTACTACCGCATCATGTCCGATGCAGCGCACATCGATGCCGTCGACGGGACCCGTATCGGAATCGAGCAAAGGGTCCGCTTGGAATGCGAACGAGAACAGCAAGAGCAACTGCTGCTCAGTGTGATACCGGCCTACATTGCAGCCGAGGTGAAACGCAGCATTATGTTGAAAATGGCCGACGCCTGTCAGACAGCCGGTGGCCAGAGCCAGACCAGGTTCCACGAAATGCACGTCCAACGGCATAACAACGTGTCCATCCTGTATGCCGACATTGTGAACTTCACGCCCCTCTCGGAGCAACTGACGGCATCCGATTTGGTGAAGACACTCAACGAGCTGTTTGGACGGTTTGATCAAATCGCTCAAGTAAGTACAATATGTGTGTAGGGGGACAGTAGCGTTCAACCGGTATGGGAACAAATGAATTTGATGTATTGCTGGCAGTAAAATTGTTTCATCATTTTAATTCATTTTTTTACAACAAAAGACGGGGCTGCAAAGAGAAAACATAAACATTAATCTTCAAAATTTTAACAAGAAAACGTGAAACCATTTTTCAACTGACATTTGAGCGCTACTGTACCTATTCCTCGCATATGGCACACAGCACATGAGAGGAGATGCCTTCCTTGGAGGGTCGTTTGTTAATTTGCTGCCATCATGCATGTCATCAGATGATTTTGTGGGATGTTGGAAACTCCTCTGCTACCTACTTGGCGAACAATGGCTTCAGCAACCATGCGACTAATCTGTAGCTATCAGGATACGGAAGTTTGAAAATTTAATTTCGTTTTAATTACATGTGCCACAACGTGAGAGGATTATGTGATTATCTTTGATTAATAGTTCGTTACCTCCGAAATATTTGAAATTCTCGAAATCCAATCAGTTTACCCGACTGATTAAATATTCCCAGGCGAAAACTGCATAATCACCTGCTCCACATCGGTCCAATTTGTCGTTAATCAAATCTAACCCAATCACACCGCTCAAGCTGGTGCTAGTGGTTCGTCACAAATTGCTACCGCCCCAAACAGTGTTGATGGTTTTTTATTTATTCTATTTATTTGATTGCCCCCAGAAGATCTCTCTGTCAACGACATCCGGTCCGTCGGACGACATGTACTGCGCTGGCACACCCAACTAAAGATTCTCATTTCTCATCAGAATCTGATTTTTCCTCTCTTCCTCATTTTCTTTCGTTCCCGGTGTCATCGCGTCGTGAATTTCGTGTGATCAACTCTACAAATCCACCGCCCCAAGGAGAATCAGTGTTTGCGAATAAAAATTCTCGGTGATTGCTACTACTGTGTGTCCGGATTGCCGGTCTCCAGGCCCCAGCACGCGGCCAACTGTGTCAACATGGGGCTGCAAATGATTGAAGCAATACGGTAAGTGAAATTTATCCAGTGGAACTTGACTGAAAGTTTACGAATCCTATATCTAAATATATTATTTTATGAATGGAAATTATGTGGTCTTCGCTCTGTAAGGGTATTTTCTTTTTCATCGTACGAGCTGGGGCCGAAGAATCTCAATTTTTATGGAACTTTTTTCATAAGCATAGATCGTAGATACAAGAATAGACAAAAGGTTCAAAAAGTGACCAACAAACTGGTATTTTTTGTAAAATGAACCACAAGCTCTCAAACTTTTCCTGTGAGTTGATTAACTGCTCTAAATAGTTCAAATTTGGGCAAAAACTAATTATATTAGAACTGTTTGTTATTAGTGTTTATCAGAAATTTTCATGATGCACTATTTTTCAACTTCTAAGCATTTATAGGGAATGTGTTTGTCTTTCGAAGTGAGGATTGGAGCGAGGGTCATTCGACATTACCCACCCTGAAATTGCATAACTCTTGATTAAAGCCCTTTTAGAGACGTTTTGAGAGGTTTGAGGGGTCGTTTCAAGGGGAGTCCAGGTAGGTCCAAGGCTGCTCCTAAAACCCCATGAAAATCCTCTAAGTGCCCTTGAGGCCCCTAAAACCTCCCTAAAAACCCATTGAGACCCCTGGAACACCCTTCAAATGCCCTGTGATCACTTAAAACTTCTCTGGAACTACCATGAAACCTCCTGAGTCCCCCTGAAGCGCTCCTGAAACCACCTGGAGTTTCTCTCAATCCTCCTGAGTCTCCTTAAACCAACTTTGAGACTCCCTTGGAGTCCCCCAGAGCCTCGCTTAAACCCGCAGAGACTTCCTTATACGCCTCTAGGGCCTACTAATACCCCCTGAAAACCCCTGATACTCCTCTGAGACCTCCGTGTTACTCCAAAAACCTCCTGGGACTCTCTGAAGCGACCCTGAGACTCCGAAAGTTGTCCAGAGAACCCCTGGAAGCCTCCTGAGACGTCTTAAAACGCCCATGAGCCGTCCTGGAGCCTCTTGAAACTTCCTGAGAAACACCCTTGAAAAGCCCTTAAAGGCTCCTGGTATCACTAATAAGACGCGACGCGAGACAGGACACAACACTAATTTATGCTTACGACAAACGAAAAATCCAGAATTTACCAGACACCGTGCCGAAACCGACTCGCCGTATACATTGGGCAAACATGCCGTAGGTTCAAAACACGTCTACGGGAACAAAAGAACGCGGTAGAATATGAAAAATCCTGCGAATGAAGTGTGACAATGCACACTACGACACTAGGACATACTGCAGACTGGGAGAAAGCGAAAAAAAACGTTGTAAGAAGAGCAAGTGTTGTGTCCTGTCTCGCATCGCGTCTTATTAGTGTTTGGTAAGGTTCTTACATTAGTGCAACCCCAAGAATTGACATGCCTCCTGGTATCCCATGCATTCCCCTGAAACACCCCTGAAACCTCCTGGTACCCTCTGAGTCACCCTTAAATACCGGGGCCTCCACGTACCCCTCTAAAGTTCGCTGGAACTCCTGAAACGCTCCCGTGACTCCCCAAAATCACTCCTGAGACCACTAGGAACCCCTAAAAGACTACCTGAAGCGCCCATGAGCCGTACTAGAGCCCCTTGAAACCCTCTGAGAACCCCTGAAACGCCCTTACAGCCCTGAAACCTCGTGGTACCCCCTGAATCATATATGAGATTGCAATATTGTTGGTGTGACTTCTGTTTGTCTGTGATTTATGTGTCATCTTAGATAAGCAGATGCAACACTGACGAAAGTTCCATCCTATATATCTCAGGATCCTGACTACGTAGACAGTTGGTGCCTTCGGCAAAGTTGTTCAGCTGGTCAAGGGTTTACAGATTTAGGGCCGAATGATTCGAAATTTCACCACTAGGTGGCGCTAGAGAGCAAACAAATTTTAAATTTCACGTATCTCAGCATCCTGATATTTTAGAAAGATGATGTCTTCGTTAAAATTGTTTGGAAGATCAAGGGCTTTCCGTTGAATTACCGTTTGGTTCAAGTTTCTGCAACTCCGCGGCGATGGTTGCAAATTTTCAAAAGTATGCTAAATTTTTTTCAACAAGGTGTAACTTTTTATATAGTGTACCAAAAATTCTTAATTTTTGTTCCTCAACTAGTACACTATGAATAGTACAAATTTGAGCTTGATTTGTTAACTCTACCGGAAGCTAGTGTGTTTCTAGTAAAAAATACTTAAAATATCACTGCCGTTTATGAATCTACTATATCTTAACCCTAAGAACCGAGTTAAATCAAGTCTTGATCATGCGTGACTAATATATTAGTCTCTGATTATTACTTGACTTAAGCAATATAAGTACAGGGAAAATAAGTTACAGCTTGTTGAACTCATTTTTTGAAATTTCAATCACTTACAAGCTATTGCAAATTTGTAACTAGCCCGCCTAGTGACAAAATATCACATCAAATGGTAAACAAAAAACAAGTCCTTGACTCACTCAAAGCGCAAATTTTCGGTAATACCAATCCGAGTGGCCAATCACTTGACTTACCACACATTTTTGCTCTCACTGCTCTCACGCAGCACTCTAATCACTCGTACACAAACTCTGCGTGAAAGCAATTATGTACATTTTATTGTGCGTTTTTTTCTCTTTCTCATTTGAAACGTAAATAAAACTGAGAAGTTCAGTGAAAGATGAGCGTAAATGTGCGCAGTTCCAGCGTGGCATGCATCTGAGACCCCCATGGACACTTTTTTTATTTTTTTTATTGTGTATTTTAACTTATACTAATTCTACACTCACCCCTGGGACACTTTTGAAACCTTTTGGAAGCCCTTAAGACCTTGTAGTACCCTCATAGAACCCCTGGGAGCCCTCAGAACTCTCTGAAACATCGCTCAGACACCATAAAACCCAAGCAACACGACTTGTTTCAAAGCCAGTACCAGCAACATCAGTGCAATTTATTCACTGTTTGTATTAAGGACAACAGAACATAATTGCTTCTCCTTTGAAACGCAAAAAGTGCAAATTTAAAATCGTTATGCAACTTGAGCTAGGGGGATTGATGAAAAAAAGAAAAAAAAATGTCCAGACTCGAACCATGGACACCAGGAGTATTAACCACTCATCTTACATACTACACCAGAAGCTCTATGAGAGAATGGCGGCTCAACGCACCATAAAAGGTGCTGAAGATACGCCTTACTTCATTGTATCTTCTTTGTCACAAGTTAGAAAGCTGTCAAAATGAAAAGACGCGCAAGTTTTTCGTACCACATTTGGAACCTAATCTGAACAAACAAACCACAGTAAGATGTTTCATGTGTGTTACATAGCACATTTAATGCAAGCTGACTGTATTGTCACTTGTGAGGAATATGTTAGCTCCGCCTCCATAAATCGATGTCAAATACGATGTTTTTTTGTAATTCCTATGAAACAAAGCTGCAACTTAACGATAATCGGAGTTTAAATGCAACTCAACTGACAAGATTGAAGTTGCGTGTGCTTCTATTGCAACTCTTTTAGACCAAAGCATAGAAAGCAACATTTTGGATGATGTTGCAGGTGTTGCTTGGGAACTCCCCTGATACCCTCTGGAACACCTCTGACAAAACTAAAACTTCCTGGAATGCCCTAGACGTCCTTGAGACCCCTGGTACTCCCTAAAGCCCCACGGATTCACTTTGAAACGCCTCTGAGACTCCCCCGAACAGTTGCTATGACCCCCTGGAATACCCCTGAAACCTCCTGATATCTCTTAAGACCACGAAGTATCTTCCTGAGACTTCCTAGGAGTCCTTAAAACTCCTCTTAAATCTTTTTATGCAGAGCATAAAAAATGTGCGTAAATTGGAAGTGATTAAAAAATATTTTGCATCATAAGACGTTTTAGTGTAGGCAGGACAAAGTTTGCCGAATACAGCTAGTTTTTATTAGATTACAGTTTTATTACCCAGGCAACCAATTCGCACGTATATTCATGCCATACGTACTTTTATGCGGTAAAGTTACAACGCATAAGTTTCAGCAAAAGCTCCTTATAAGTACAAAAGTGGAGGTGCTATACGTGCATTGACGGAACAATAATAACGCTAAATGACTTGAAGCGATATCTTATGCGATACACGATGTGCACTATTGCGACGTAATATGGCATCTTATGCGACTTAATAATATTAAAAAAGTGGAGCGGACCTGATGTGATGGTTAGAAAACTTGACTATCACGCCGAGGACCTGGGATCGAATCCCACTCCCGACAAACTCACAAAATGTGGGTTCTTCCTTCGGAAGGGAAGTAAACCTTGGGCTAAAAATCTTGTTAATAGAGATAAAAAAATATATTTAAAAAAATGTAATCAGTATCGGACTAATGAACCTTTTGATTGTCGAGCCACACTTCACACTTTACACCAAACAATACTTATTAAACAGACTGATTGATTATCATGACAGTTTAACTCACCTCAGTGTTTGCTGCAATGTACTTAGTTTACCAGTGCTGTGCGTATTTGGAGGTAAAAACAACGAAGCGTGATTTCCCGCACAGTTTTCACTAAAGTTCTTTGGCTAACGTCAGCTTATCAGGCCAACATTACAAAACTATGACTTTGTGACTTGCTTTGCAACCTTAATGATGACTGTTCACTTTGTCACTTTTTGGCACTGCACTTACAGTGCAACCACACCTCTTTCATTGTAATCATATAATCGCATTATGTCAACATAAACGATTCTAGCTTATGCGAGTTTGCATGTACCCTTGACGAGTTTATTTAAACTTTTATGCGATTTTAGTCGTACACCTATGCGAGTTAAACTAACATAGTAAGAAAAGTACCGAGCGACGGCGTATAATCATCGCAGTACGCAATTGTGCGAATTCAATTGGCACTTTACGAGTTCGCTCGCACGCTTTTGCGAATAAGTAAAGTTCGTCGCAATATAACATCACAATATCGTCTACTACGATATAGTCACACTTTTTAAAAAATGATTTTCATTCTTATATTACTTTTCTCATAAAATATAAAAATAAGGAAGAAAACATACTGCGGTGCATTTACTCGTTTAAAGTGGTTTGAAGTGGTTGAGTTGCATGAAAATAAGGACAAGTTTGAACTTTTGTAAAAGTATGGACCCATATTTTTCAAATTCTTGTTTTACGTCATACATAGTACAATATTTAATGTGTAACATCAGCTTGACAACATGCAAAAATAGTATTAATTACCAAAGTTATAAAATTTCTGTCAAACGTGTTTTCTTCAAATTGGTTTGCCGTGACTATGATTACAGTCTAACGGCTCAACTGAAAGCACAAACCAAGAAGAAAACGGTTACTAGAGGACCTTGTAGTGTCCTTGAACGATCAGAATATTAAAAAATGCTTTGAATTTTCAAACGGGTACGATTTTAAAAAAAATCACTTTTTTCATGCAAAAAAAAATCTATGAAAACAATCATAACACTGAAATGATTTTTTTTTTAATGTTGATCGTCCAAGAACACGACACATGAATAGCAATCACCAAAAAAAAATTGGATGAAATCGGTTGAGAACTGTTTCCGCAATCGTAGTCGACGTTTTTGAAAAGAACATAATTCCGAGATAATCGCGTTTAAAGTTTCAAGTAGGTACGTATGCACTACGCGCCCGTATGGGAGCGAGGTGCAAAACGCTATATCTTTGCTTGTACTGCTTGGATCTCTATGAGAATTTGACATAGCATTCTTAAGAACCCAATTAAAAAACAAAGGATCAAAAAATCGATTTTGTTCTCGACCTCAACATATATAACCCCTAAAGAAGGATGACATTAATGTGAACACTCTGCTGAACAGATCGAACAGCCTCCCTATAAGTAGAAACCCTGTTGGTGATTACACCAAAACCTCTATTTAGGTAACGAGTCGGGACTGCCTAAATATAATTTTTACCTAAATGGATTCATTACCTAAATGGATTCAGTTTATTACTTAAACGGAGTATAATGTTGCAAAGAAGTTTAAGAAGGGAGAGTTACTAGGAGATTTGAAGGAGGTCATGTTTGAGTCATGTGGAGGGAGTTTCAGATGGCTATCAAGGAGTTTCAGGAGGGGATGGGTTTCAAGGGGAGAGCGGCTTCAAGGGCGTTTTCGGGGGTTTTGGAGGGTCTTATAAATCAGAATTGTCATTCAAATGACTAGCTGGGCACGAAACATAAAAAACCCTGCAAAATTCCGCCAGACTGAAAAATTATTGAATGTCGGGTCAAAGTTGAGTCATTTTTTATCGTATGTTGGGCCATTGTTGGGCCTACATCGAACAACTGTTGGGTCTATGTTGGGTTTGGTGACCAAAATAAAAACAGATGAATGATAGGTTGATGTCGGGTTTGACGTCATCAATGCTGGAGCTGACATCAAAATTCAATTATTGAATGATGGAAGGATGGTTGCTTATCTCAATTTCAGTTGGAAATGACGCTGGATTTCATCCACGCTACCCTCCCCCCATATCTCCTTAACTCCACTCACTACTTCTTTCCCGTAAACGAACCTTATAACTAATCTTGTAGTCCCCACGGTGAATGGCGCCTTGAAGGTACTCACGAAATTGCAAAAAAAAACTATTGAAAACCAATTTTTCATTTACCTCGGCTAAACGAATGTCTAGGCAAAAAATGACATTTGAAGGGTTTTTACCCTCGTTTTTGTTTCAGTGTATGTGTAAGTACTGGATATACTGACGCTACGATAAAAAAGTTTTATCATAAAATCTTTTGTTTGAGTTTTCTGACACTATTTTGAATTTTGTTTTGGTCCCGGCTAAACGAATGTCTATCACTGTATTATAATGTTATCGAAACTAACAAAACATGTTATTAAACTGGTCTTCCAGGAACATTTTTTTGTTATAATTTTTGTTATTTTGCCGCTTATGACAGCCAAGTTTATAACATAATTTGTTATGTTAATCACATGAAAATAACTTATTATATTATTCAGTTATTTCGTCAAAATAACACATTTTATTATGCTGTTGTTATTCCTTTCTGCTCGGGTCGGCTTGCACGATATTGAAAAAATCCTCTTAAAAAAAATCAAACTAAATACAGCATTATCAACAATAATTTGATAGACTCGTCAGCTATTCTTCGAAACCTTGAAACCATCATGACCTGGCTGAGCAAGCTCCAGGAAAACTCAAACTCCAATCAAATGTTTGTACTCTATAGATATAGAACTTTGACCAGCCATAATTCTTTAGAATTTGTTAGCATAACTAAGTTGAACTACAAAAAAAAGAGAATAATGCGACACAGAGTTGATAACCAAATGGAAAGAGTTCAGGTTGCCCTTTCGTTGTAGTCCCTTCAGAAAGGCAATTTCCTACTTCCAATCATTAGTTAGTCGCCCAGCTTGTTTGCATGCTTCCAGTTCAACTCTCTAACTTGCGGTCCCAACTGCCAAACTACAGGACCTTTACACAAACAAATGGAACAGTCAAGGCAACATCGAACGCTCGAACCTTCCCGGCCGTCGGCGCAAATTTTGCTCGTTAAAACAACTTTTAATAGCATCCGGAATTCAATTATGCAATGCATCGTCATTTTAATGCGCTTCACTTTTTCCTTGTTGTTGTTCTTGTTTTCGTCCTTCGTTACAGATTCGTCCGGGAAGCGACCGGATTCAACGTGGACATGCGAATCGGCATCCACACCGGCAATGTCCTGTGCGGTGTGCTGGGGCTGCGCAAGTGGCAGTTCGACGTGTGGAGCGACGATGTCACCCTGGCGAACCATATGGAGAGCGGAGGCGTTGCCGGGTAAGTAACGTTCGTTGCATGTAAATGGCATTTGGGAACGCAAACCGACAACGTGCACTCGTGACAAGACTGTTTTAAAAAAGTTTGTTCGTTTACATCATTTGTTATTACAGTAGCTTACTAAAACAGGTCCCCAACACGCATGAAACATTAGGTTACCACTGGTTCATGCCCGCCCGTTGGTCTGAAGGTTTGTATTCCTGCAAATTCTTGGATGACTCGATCAACGGTGAATTCTCTAAGAAACTTATGAGTATAACAGAATACATGATACTATCAAGTGATTAGTAACGGTTCAAACCGTGAAGATTTATGTTCCAGAAAGTTCTTGAATGAACTAGAACGCCCGACGATATCAATTCCTTATTCAAATCATCTCTACGAAGGTCATGAGTTTATATCGGGTCCCAGTAATGCCTTTGAAATTCCTTTTGTTATTCCTACGGAAATTCTTTAGACAATTCATTCGTGAAATCTTCAGTAATGTTCGCTCATTGTTTTGGAAATTCCTCAGACATTTTTTTTTAGTTTCTTCTGCACTTTCTTTGGAAATCACTTCGACGAATTCTTTGGATTTTTTTTTTATTTCGGTTCATTTCTTGAACATTTTTTCGGCACATTTTCATTAAAAATTAAAGTAAGTAAGTAAGTAAGTAAGTAAGTAAGAAAGTAAGCAAGTAAGTAAGTAAGTAAGTAAGTAAGTAAGTAAGTAAGTAAGTAAGTAAGTAAGTAAGTAAGTAAGTAAGTAAGTAAGTAAGTAAGTAAGTAAGTAAGTAAGTAAGTAAGTAAGTAAGTAAGTAAGTAAGTAAGTAAGTAAGTAAGTAAGTAAGTAAGTAAGTAAGTAAGTAAGTAAGTAAGTAAGTAAGTAAGTAAGTAAGTAAGTAAGTAAGTAAGTAAGTAAGTAAGTAAGTAAGTAAGTAAGTAAGTAAGTAAGTAAGTAAGTAAGTAAGTAAGTAAGTAAGTAAGTAAGTAAGTAAGTAAGTAAGTAAGTAAGTAAGTAAGTAAGTAAGTAAGTAAGTAAGTAAGTAAGTAAGTAAGTAAGTAAGTAAGTAAGTAAGTAAGTAAGTAAGTAAGTAAGTAAGTAAGTAAGTAAGTAAGTAAGTAAGTAAGTAAGTAAGTAAGTAAGTAAGTAAGTAAGTAAGTAAGTAAGTAAGTAAGTAAGTAAGTAAGTAAGTAAGTAAGTAAGTAAGTAAGTAAGTAAGTAAGTAAGTAAGTAAGTAAGTAAGTAAGTAAGTAAGTAAGTAAGTAAGTAAGTAAGTAAGTAAGTAAGTAAGTAAGTAAGTAAGTAAGTAAGTAAGTAAGTAAGTAAGTAAGTAAGTAAGTAAGTAAGTAAGTAAGTAAGTAAGTAAGTAAGTAAGTAAGTAAGTAAGTAAGTAAGTAAGTAAGTAAGTAAGTAAGTAAGTAAGTAAGTAAGTAAGTAAGTAAGTAAGTAAGTAAGTAAGTAAGTAAGTAAGTAAGTAAGTAAGTAAGTAAGTAAGTAAGTAAGTAAGTAAGTAAGTAAGTAAGTAAGTAAGTAAGTAAGTAAGTAAGTAAGTAAGTAAGTAAGTAAGTAAGTAAGTAAGTAAGTAAGTAAGTAAGTAAGTAAGTAAGTAATTCTTCAAAAACAGTATATTTTGCATTTTTTTCTAGAATAGGTTTGGTCAATTCCTCTGGAAATGCATTGAAATGCCGGGAAAATTAGGAGGCATGACAGTGTTATGGTCTGTTTTTAAATTTTTCCAATTTTATTTGAATCAAACCGACTAACATTTATCTAAGTAATGGATTGTAGTTAAGTGCTGATTCGATGATGTGCATACCTAGTTGTTAAGTTTATAAGTCATCTCAATGTTGAAATCTTATATTTTATTGTTTCTTCTGAAAAAAAAGTTTTTCAAGAAATTATGATTTCATGAAATTTGGATTTCTGAGTGCCTCGCACACTTTACGTCAAGTATGTATGTATGCTCCTTAGTCTCGAACGAGTGCACACAATTGTCGGTCATTATTTTCGTTATGTCACATGCAGGATTATATTCGCATCTAACAATTTCTCTCGTTTACGTTCTATCCCCCCCTCCTTTGATTCAACCTAGACGAGTTCACATCACGAAAGCCACCCTCGACTATCTGGGCGATCGGTTCGAAGTGGAACCGGGAGGAGGAGCCGGCCGCGAGTCGTACCTGGCGGATCATAAAATTGAAACCTACCTTATCGTGCCACCGAAGGTAGGTAAATTGACCCCGTCCACTCTTTTGCGGTTTATCCTCGTTGTTGCTACGCTTCGCTGCTGCGGTGTGCGGGTGTATGATCTGAGCCGCATTGCCGGGTGTGAGCTAAGGAGTGAATGTACTCAGGGAGGCAGAAAAGGTGGATACAGTCTCTTCTTTATCACACCCGAAGCTTGTCTGATTGGACGTGTGGGCTAGAAAAGTTTGTGTTTGTTTAGGGGTAATCCTTTGCAGTGTGAAAAATAGACGTTCTGGGGTTTATGGTAAAGGATTGTTTGATTTTCAATTCAGTTTCACACCTTGTGGGAAGTGTTCCTACTTCATAAGTTTTATATCCAATTAAGGTTGTTATCTTGTACCGACTTTTCGAACTCTCTAAGCAGAATACCCTCTTCAAATTAGTGTAATCAGTTTTGTACAAAACTGATTACACTCATTCGAAATATGCCAATTCTATTATTATTATTAAGTCTCGAAAAAAAAAATGGAGTGTAGTGTATAATGTGATTCACGTGAAGTCAAAAGCAAATTCACTCACCTTGTGGTACGTTTTTTTTGCATTGCATTCTGATATAAGTTTTCACTTCACTTGTTTTCGTTCAGCAACATCGATGACAGTTTTCATCAGTATGTATAAGCATCCCCCATTGGGCCTATCCAGCTTTTCAAAAATGTTCTCTGATTCTCAAGTCCACCCCCATATTTTGATTGGCATACTGAAAGAAGTAACTGGTAATTTCAGCCAAATCCATTGAAATTAAGAGGTGTATCAAATCAATATTGTGTTTTTCGACTATTTTCGAACTTCAAAAAATCATAACTATGTACACTAAAACTTGTCAAAACTTAATTCTTTCGGCAAGAATTGAAAGATATACTTGTTTGCTACAAGTTCTCCGAACAACATATTCCAATAGAATTAAAGAAAATATACGTAATTATCACATTTGTAATCAGAAAAACCTTGAAAGGTTGATTTTTTGATAGATTTTGTTCTGAAACATCCTAATATACGTAATAAGTTGGGTGTTTTAAAATGGCATCGTATTCCCTAATGTTTTGTGATTATTTGCTTCTACGACATCGATGTTGTAGGAATTGAGCAAAAATTATTAAAATTCGTTAAAGCCAATTTCATCCCAAAAACTAGCTTTTCAGGGGCATTCCCGCTATGGCGCTAAATTGTACTGAACGTAGTAGCTTTGCTTCCTTGCAGTTTACCTTGGCTACCCCTTATCGCGGGTGTCAACAAACAAGCGTGCTGACGCGATTTGTGCGCGCCCAAGCATGATTGCCCCCGAAAAGCTGGTTTTTAGGACACATTTGGCTTTCACGAATTTTAATAATTTTTGCTCTACTCCTACAGGATTGATGTCAAAGAAGCAAATAACCACAAAAGACTAGAAAATATGATGCCGTTTTGAAAAATCTAACATATAACGTATAGTAGGGTGTTCCAGAATAAAATTTATCAAAAAATCAACTTTTTAAGGTATTTCTGATAACAAATGTGATAATTACACATGTTTGATTAAACTTTATTGGCATGCGTTGTTTGGAGAACTTGTAGCAAACAAATATATCTTTCAGTTTCTGCCAAAAGAATTGAGTTTTGACAAGTTTTAGTGTAGTTATGATTTTTTGAAGTTCGAAAATAGTCGAAAAACACAATATTGATTTGATGCACCTCTTAATTTCAATGGATTTGGCTGAAATTTTGACCAGTTACTTCTTTCAGGATGCCAATCAAAATACGGGGGTGGACTTGAGAATCAGAGAACATTTTTGAAAAGCTGGGACAGGCCTAATCCTCCATCCAATCAACAAAATCCCACCTGCTGATACCACAACTTATCTATCTCTTCCTAAAACAACCATAATCGACCATCAAACCCACCGGTGCGCGTCAAGTTACAATTTTTATGATACCGATGATGTTGTTTGAGTACGGATACTGGAGAATAAGAACGGCTCATCACCCTTGCAAAGTGCGGAATTTACAGTCAATTTTATAACTGCGCTACTAAAGTCGAATCGTAAAAAAATCAGGTGTATTCTCTTCTTTATAGAATAAGTCAATGTATGCATAGCAACAAAAACAATGCGTTGTTTTCCACGTGGTGATGTGGTTGATCTCTGTTTTATCCGTCTGAGTTCGGAATCACATCGTAAAAATAATTACCCTTAAATTCATTAGGGTGTGACATCACCATGTTTTTGATGTTGCATTTGTATATCCACCTTTTTACACTGACTGTGAAACGACAAGGGGTGAATCGATTTTGACATTTTTTGACGACAACTTTCATTATAAGAACGAAGTGGGCTGAAAATATAGCTTGTTGATTCAACTGTCAGATATTTTCACTAGGGTATATGTGCCATCATTAATCTCACGCTTCCATATTCATCCTATTTGAAAACAAGGGATTATGGCGACCGTTTTTTATATGTTTTTCATGGGTGCTCACTTCCAACATAAAAATACAAAAAAAAAGAAACAAAACAAACAACGCTTCAATCCAACACCCTATTTCTGCGGTCGACCATTCTTCATTGCACGAACGAAAATTTTTATAGACAACGCGTGAGCTAGAACAGGACAAAATCATGGCTGGCTGTCTCAGTCTTACTTATCCCTTTCGTAACGAACCAGCACAATTGTGCTGTTGAGCAGTAACATGTTTGCATATTTTTATCCTCTGTTAAGACTTTGTTTTAAGTGATGTAAATTGTTTCCATAATTCATCCTAAGTAATGGATGACCTTGTATGAGTGTAAACAAATTTTTGTTAACGTTGACTGTGGGATTTACCACGACAAGGTAAACAAAAAGTGGACAAAAGCCGAAAAACACGGAAATGTTTTATTGGGTTTCTCATTGATGTTTAGACTACTGTGATAATTTGAGAATCCACTGAATCATCATTTCCTTCACACTAATCAAGCTTATTTTGTTTAGCTGTTGTGCACCCGACTCCCCTGTCTTGAACTCAACCGAACTTGTGCATGCCAGCCGGTGCGAAGTCGTGTGCGAAATTCGACTGTGATGATAAAGATTTTCGGTCGAGTCTAAATGGGTGCAAATGTCGCAATATCTGTCGCATATTTGTTATTTCCGATTTATCTAGGTAGGTGATTCATTGGTGGCCCAAAAGCAAAATAGGTTAATATGGGAATTACTATGGAGAATTTAAAAAAAAAGTTCTCCGCGCTGTAGAGCATCAACACATGGATGAAGTCATAGGGTCAAAGCCGAATTGAATTCTTCAGGTCTTAATTATGAATGTTGCCTAAGACCGGAACTTATTTCGACAATCGGGTAAAAAAATATTTTTTCACAATTCTCACTCGCATGCGCATCTTCATACACGATGTCCTGCAAGGTGTGCAAGAAGGTAACACGCATACAATTCGGCTTTGACCATATGAATTTATTTATGTTTATTAACATCCAACGGATCTTTAAGATCTAATTGAATTGTGTTCTTAATTCTAAATATGTATTTTTTGCAAGATGTACATTCACTGACGATTTAAACATTAGACAATATTACGTTCACAACAATACAATATGACAAACAACAATGTACAATATATAGCATTAACGTATTCGAGGTTGCCAAGTGCAACACCTTTGTTAATGCCAGAAGCTCAAATTCGTAGATAATGGTCTGGCTTAGGTACACTGGGATGGTTCGTTTCTTCATCTTTAAATCACTAGAACACTTAGTCCATTTGTCTGTGATTACTGGTGGTATTTCATGGTTTATTACGGTATCTAGTACACTTGTACACTTGAACTATGTCTGTTTCTCTGTGGAACATATTTCGAACTGTCTTCTTGTAATGGTACTCTTATGTCTTCTAATACTGGTTCTGGTATCTTCTGGTAATGTCTTCTAGTACTGATTGTCACTTGGACTTTTATATGATTCTTATACAATGCGGGAGCTAATTACAAAGAGGTTTATGTCCATTTTCAGTAGAACACAATTAGACTATACTATTTCTTGGTAGTGGTAATAGTGGCCAAAGGGAGGAAGATTTACTTCATAGATGTATAAATAAATCAAAGCAAACTCATAGCGGTAATGGTTACAAAAGAAATACAATTGGTTGGGATGTTCAAAACTATACGAAGGATCTTAGTCGAGCAATTCAACACATTTACGGCCTTAACAACCTTTCTCTAAACTCTCTAAACCAAACTCCGCTTGGCCACGTTGAGGAGAGCATAGCACGATTGCGAAGCTTGACATCAATCCCAACCTTGAATGAAATGTATGGAAGTTGTGTTGCGTCGACCCAGGTAGAAACCAGCTTCTGCACAGTAATCGATTTCGTAGTTTCAAGACACTCGGTGACCATAGCGCGAATTTCATCCTCGGTTACATCATTCTTTACACGTGAGAAGAACATCCAAAACCTTTCATTGCTGTTCGGGCGGTAATTATTAGCCATGGATTTTTTTTTTTTACCTGTATTAACGAGATTTTTAGCCCTGGGCTAGTTCATCTCGAGACCCACGCTTTACTTCCCTTCCGAAGGAAGAACTCACATTTTGTGAGTTTGTCGGGAGTGGGATTCGATCCCAGGTCCTCGGCGTGATTGTCAAGTGTTCTAACCATCCAACCAGATCCGCTCCACTAGCCATGGAAATGCTCTCGTACCGTTCCCGACACAGCATCCATGCGTTGAATTAGATGATGTTGACGGTGCAGGAGATTAATGCGCAAGTGGTTGCTCGTTGTTGAATACGACCAATACACTTTGACGAAAAGCAGTGAGAACAGCCAGCGCATTTTGAATAAAAGCGATCTCTGTTTTTATTTCGGCAATGACATCGATTGATTCACAAGCAGCGAATTGTTGTGCACTATGGGCTTCTTCGGTAGTACGATTTGTTTCGGATGAGATCGACTTGTACTTGTTCTGCATGTAATCGGAATACCGAGTTTCACGCAACACTTTACTGCAGCTGATGCATATCCAAAAGATGAAGGAATTTTTTATGCAACTATTTTTTTCATCAGTTGATAATTTCACACACTTAGCGTGGAATGACCCTTTACAAAAACCTTCACAGGCAATCACAGTTTCACCAGACACTATTGCCATACTGCAGCTATTGCAAACCATCTTGTACGTACACAATCGTAGATATTTGTAGCAAGTGGAGTGATATCGGAACGATGAACTTCAGTTTCTAATATAAGCACCGGGATATTAGCATGAATAGCTTAAGCACAGTAATCAGACAACGTTGTTGCATGAACAGAGTTCGGCAGAACAAAATTATAGTGAAGTTTACAACTTAAAAACGACGTTTTTTGGCACCACTTAGCAAAACACTCTTCGCTGTATAAGACACACAGACACAGACTTACTCAACCATGTATTGATGCTCCAAGTCCACAGCGTGGAGAACCTTTTTTGAAAATTCTCCATAGTAATACGCATATAAACCTATTTAGCTTTTGGTCCACCATTAAATCACCACCGAAATGGCTGAAAATTTGACAGGACTCTAGTTTTGCACCAAGGATTATAATGAACATGTGGGAGCTTTGAATTTTTGTCATGTTCAAAACCTGAACTGCCCTAGTGGGGCATGTTGCAAGAATGCCGAGCAACAACCCAGCAAAGTTGGAAATTTCTAATCGCCCAATTGTCACAAGAAGGCGTAGAGGGAACAGAGCAGATGGGCGAACCAAGTGAAGCGTGATCCCTTGTAAGATATGAAGACAAATTTTCAAATATTGACCGGATTTTTCCTAATTAAATTTTTCGAAGCTTCCCGCTTATTTAACGATTTTGAAATGTACGCTAGTACCGTCAAGGCGCCATTCACCGTGGGGGCTCCATTCACCGTGTGCCTTCGAATATTTTTTCATTATTCCCATATTATGATTGAATGATGTGGGGGTGGAAGCTCAGGTAAAATATTATCTCCTGGGCGCCCATTAAAAACACCACCCCCGGCGAAGACTGGCGCTCGAGCCTAGCTATTTAGCACTGTACTACCGTGAATCGCATATCAGTCCCATCTTTGCTGGATTTCCTATGCAAATGGGACAGATATGCGATTCTCGGCAGTGTAGTTGGAGGAAATGCCAATGCAGAACCCGTAGCTTCCGGGAAGGTAAGCCCAGCTCCCTGGGTTAGTGGGTTGGTGTCAGGCCCTGCGAGCCAGCCGTAAAAAAGACTAGCACCGGAAAATCAACAAGAGAAGAATGCGAACCGATACCAATGGCGACGACCACAGCGACGAAAAGGGACTTGCGATTGGAAGCTCGGTACGTGGAACTGCAGATCTCTCAACTTCATCGGGAGCACCCGCATACTCGCCGATATACTGAAGGACCGCGGGTTCGGAATCGTAGCGCTGCAGGAGGTGTGTTGGACAGGATCTATGGTGCGAACGTTTAGAGGTAATCATACCATCTACCAGAGTTGCGGCAACACACGTGAGCTGGGAACAGCTTTTATAGTGATGGGCGACATGCAGAGGCGCGTGATCGGTTGGTGGCCGATCGACGAAAGAATGTGCAGGTTGAGGATCAAGGGCCGATTCTTCAACATCAGCATAATAAACGTGCACAGCCCTCACTCCGGAAGCACTGATGATGACAAAGACGCATTTTACGCGCAGCTCGAACGCGAGTACGACAGCTGCCCAAACCACGACGTCAAGATCATCATAGGGGATCTAAACGCTCAGGTAGGCCAGGAGGAGGAATTCAGACCGACAATTGGAAAGTTCAGCGCCCACCAGCTGACGAACGAAAATGGCCTACGCCTCATCGATTTCGCCGCCTCCAAGAACATGGCCATTCGTAGCACCTTCTTCCAGCACAGCCTCCCGTATCGTTACACCTGGAGATCACCACAACAAACGGAATCGCAAATCGACCACGTTCTGATTGATGGACGGCACTTCTCCGACATTATCGACGTCAGGACCTATCGTGGCGCTAATATCGACTCTGATCACTATCTGGTGATGGTTAAACTGCGCCCAAAACTCTCCGTTATTAACAATGTACAGTACCGGCGGCCGCCCCGGTACGATCTAGAGCGACTGAAGCAACCAGATGTCGCCACCGCATACGCGCAGAATCTCGAGGCAGCGTTGCCGGACGAGGGTGTGCTCGATGTGGCCCCTCTAGAGGACTGCTGGAGTACAGTCAAAGCAGCCATCAACAACGCAGCCGAGAGCACTATCGGGTATGTAGAATGGAGTCGACGAAACGATTGGTTCTGGAGGAGAAGGATGCAGCGCGGGCGGTAATGCTGCAGCATGGAACCCGACAGAATGTGGAGCGATACAGACAGAAGCGGAAGCAGCAGACCCGTCTCTTCCGGGAGAAAAAGCGCTGCCTGGAAGAAGCGGAGTGCGAGGAAATGGAACTGCTGTGCCGTTCACAGGAAACACGGAAGTTCTATCAGAAGCTCAACGCATCCCGCAAAGGCTACGTGCCGCAAGCCGAAATCTGCAGGGATAAGGATGGGAGCCTCCTGACGGACAAACGTGAGGTGATCGAAAGGTGAAAGCAGCACTTCGACGAGCACCTGAATGGCGAAGAGAATGAAGGCACGGAGGACCAAGGCAGCGGAGAAAATGACTATGTTGGTGCAGCAGAGGACGGGAACGAACCAACTCCCACGCTGAGGGAAGTTAAGGATGCCATCCACCAGCTCAAAAACAACAAAGCGGCTGGTAAGGACGGTATCGCAGCAGAACTCATCAAGATGGGCCCGGAAAAGTTGGCCACCTGTCTGCACCAGTTAGTAGTCAAGATCTGGGAAACCGAATAGCTACCGGAGGAGTGGAAGGAAGGGATAATCTGTCCCATCCACAAGAAAGGCGACAAGTTAATGTGTGAGAACTTTCGAGCGATCACCATTTTGAATGCCGCCTATAAAGTGCTATCCCAGATCATCTTCCGTCGTCTTTCACCTAAAGTAAATGAGTTCGTGGGAAGTTACCAAGCCGGTTTCATCGACGGCCGGTCGACAACGGACCAGATCTTCACCGTACGGTAAATCCTCCAGAAATGCCGTGAATACCAGGTCCCAACGCATCACCTGTTCATCGACTTCAAAGCGGCATACGACAGTATCGACCGCACAGAGCTATGGAAAATTATGGACGAGAACAGCTTTCCCGGGAAGCTGACTAGACTGATAAGAGCAACGATGGACGGTGTGCAGAACAGCGTAAGGATTTCGGGTGAACTATCCAGTTCATTTGAATCTCGACGGGGACTACGACAAGGTGATGGACTTTCCTGCCTACTATTCAACATTGCCCTGGAAGGTGTTATGCGACGAGCCGGGCTCAACAGCCGGGGTACGATCTTCACGAAATCCAGCCAATTTGTCTGTTTTGCGGATGACATGGATATTATTGCTAGAACATTTGGAACGGTGGCAGAACAGTACACCCGCCTGAAACGTGAAGCAGCAAAGGTCGGACTGGTGGTGAATGCGGCTAAGACAAAGTACATGCTGGTAGGTGGGACTGAGCGAGACAGGACAAGCCTTGGCAGCAATGTTACGATAGACGGGGATACTTTCGAGGTGGTAGAAGAATTCGTCTACCTCGGTTCCTTGCTAACGGCTGACAATAACGTGAGCCGTGAAATACGAAGGCGCATCATCAGTGGAAGTCGTGCCTACTATGGGCTCCAGAAGAAACTGCGGTCAAAAAAGATTCACCCCCGCACCAAATGTACCATGTACAAGACGTTAATAAGACCGGTGGTTCTCTACGGGCACGAGACGTGGACGATGCTCGAGGAGGACATGCAAGCACTCGGAGTTTTCGAGCGACGGGTGCTAAGGACGATCTTCGGCGGCATACAGGAGAACGGTGTGTGGCGGAGAAGGATGAACCACGAGCTCGCTGCATTTTACGGCGAACCCAGCATCCAGAAAGTGGCCAAAGCCGGAAGGATACGATGGGCAGGGCATGTTGCAAGAATGCCGGACAACAACCCTGCAAAGTTGGTGTTTGTTAACCATCCGGTTGGTACAAGAAGGCGTGGAGCGCAGAGAGCACGATGGGCGGACCAGGTGGAGCGTGATCTGGCGAGTGTTGGGCGTGACCGACGTTGGAGAGCTGCAGCTGCAAATCGAGTATTATGGCGGCAAATTGTTGATTCAGTATTATCATGAATTTGATGTTAACTAAATAAATGAATGATTGAATGATGTGACAATTTCCCTTCAATTTCACCAATGCAACATTGCAATGCATTGTATTGGTGAAATTGAAGGGAAATTGTCATATCATTCAATCATAATATGGAAACAATTAAAAAATATTCGAAGGCACACGGTGAATGAAGCCCCCACGGTGAATGGCGCCTTGACGGTATACATCACTGATAAAACCACATAAAACATCATACTTGCTCTGAAAACACTCTCTGGGCTCTCCAGACCAAAATATAATCCCATGTTTACAATCATCGGCTAGGTTGCCACCCTGAGGCAATAAACCAAAAATTTTAATTAAACTTCTTCTCGTGGTAGCGCGTGGTTACTCGGTAACCGCACATCCTTACAGCGGAATTCGGTTTGCCTCATGGTAAACGTCGAAAATTATGTAAATTAAAGCACCGCGGACTCCTGTGCCGTAAAACTGCCCCTCACTCTCCATTGCGCCGCACCGGTAGGTCATTTCGTTCTGATATTCTTTCCGTATTCGTCGGTTCTAAACCAACAGTCCTATTGGTCCGTAATTAAAATCCATCTCTCGTAGACTTTGGTTTTGTTATCATATCATTACAGGGAAAAAAGATGAATCTGCGCGAGGATAGCTCAACGACGGTAGAATTTAATTAGCTTACCGAGAAGGCTCCAATCATTTGAATTTGATAATGAGTTAGTATAATTAAGTGGAGCAATAGATCATTATGAATTATTTGAGCTCGATTTTGTGTATAGGTCAAGGTTATTGAAATCATTTCCAAAAAAAAGCTTTTCAATTATTTTCAGCTAATTGAATTTTCTTCAAATCTAATAATTGAAATTATAAATTAACTCCATGAACATATTATTTTATACACCCTAAAGGAACCCCACAAATTCTAAAGAAAGGTTAAAGGTTTTCGAAGAAAATGTACAGGGCACCATTGAACGTTATTTTGGTGAAATTTCCCGGAATCTATTTTTTTCTTACGTGTAGTGTGAATGTGTAATATATAATTGAGTATGATAAACAAATGCAAATTATATCAGCTAAAATGTATTATTTCAAATCTAATTGAGAATTTTAAATTCATCTTCTTTCACGCAAACAATTCAAACCCAGAAACCATCCACCATCGAACCACCGAAACGTTCCCCTTCATCAAACACGCACACGCCGTCGCCAACGGCCACCACAGCCACCATTCAGATAACCGAACCGGATCTCCTTGATTCCGCCTCCCTTGGCGAACCACCAAAGACCCCGAAAACGCCTCGAACGCCCAAAACGCCGGAGGACCTGCGCCGGTCGCACGCATCCCTCGCATCCAGCGTCATTCCGGAGGAGCAGGAGCGGCTTCTACCGCGGCAGTCTTCCGTTCCGTTGAGTCCGCTGCCACCGCCGTCGCCCTTGCCTCTCATCAAACAAACCAGCATCACCATCACCACCGAGACAATCAACGAGGAAACGACTGAAAACGGCGACGACGGCGAGCAGGACCACTGCAAAAAGGCCTGTCTGACGTTGCCCGTCGAGCCCATCACCACCAATGGACACCTGCCGGAGCGCGTCGGCAGTCGGAAGCTGTCCGTGCAAGGTAAGGTATAATCGAGCGGAAAATGGATGTGTAACATGTTGTGATTAATTGTTCTAGTAGAGAAAGTTTTGAAACGTAGCCGCGAACGGTTACGTTGTTCCACGAAAAACAATGAGTTTTATGTTGCATTTAGGACTATTTGATCTGGGTTTTTATTTTGGGCACTTTTCGCTATATCTCAATCAATTGTGTATGATAGACGGATCCGGTGGTTCATTCGCCTTCTCCAAGTCCCGTCTTCCATCTGCACTCCGCCGTAGATGGTATGCAACACCTTCCGTTCGAAAACTCCAAGGGCGCGTTGGTCCTCTGCACGTAGGGTCCATGTTTCGTGCCCAAAGAGGACGACCGGTCCAATCAGCGTTTTGTATATAGTTCACTTCGTGTTACGGCGAACTTTATTCGATCGTAGAGTTATGCGGAGTCCAAAGTAAGCCTGATTTCCTGCCACAATGCGCCTCTGAATTTCTCTGCTGGTGTCGTTGTCAGCGGTCACCAGTGAGCCCAAGTACATGAGTTCTTCAACCGCCTCGATTTCATCGCCGTCGTTATAAATTCGGGGTGGCGGGCGCGGAGATTCCTCCCCGGAGCCCTTTGCCATCATGTACTTTGTATTCGACACATTAGACTAATCCGACTCACCTGGCTTCACTCTTTAGTCGGATGAACGTTTCCGCCATCGTCTCAAAATTACGAGCAATAATATCAATATCATCAGCGAAACTAAGCAGCTGAACGGACTTCGAGAAAATCATCCCACTCGTGTTTATCCCCGCTCTCCTTATTACACCTTCTAACGCAATGTTGAACTGCAAGCACGAAAGACCATCACCTTACCGTAACCCTCTGCTAGATTCGAAGCGACTCGAGAGTGTCCCTGATACTCGAACTACGCACATCACTCGACCCATCGTCTCCTTGATCAACCGTATCAGTTTATCCGGGAATCCGTATTCGTGCATAATCTGCCATAGCTGTTCTCGATCGATTGTATCATACGCCGATTTGAAATCGATGAACAAGTGATGTGTGGGCACGTTGTATTCGCGGAATTTCTGCAACACCTGGCGGATGGCGAACATCTGGTCTGTTGTAGCGCGTTCACCCATAAATCCAGCCTGAAATTGCCCCACGAACTCTCTTGCAATCGGTGATAGACGGCGGCATAAAATTTGAGAGAATATCTTGTAGGCAGCGCTCAGTAGTGTCATCGCGCGGTAGTTCCCGCAATCCAACTTGTCGCCCTTTTTGTAGATGGGACACACGATACCGTCCATCCATTCCTCCGGTAATACTCCTCCTCCTCTTCTTGGCGTAACGTCCTCACTGGGACAAAGCCTGCTTCTCAGCTTAGTGTTCTATGAGCACTTCCACAGTTATTAACTGAGAGCTTCCTCTGCCAATGACCATTTTGCATGTGTATATCGTGTGGCAGGCACGAAGATACTCTATGCCCAAGGAAGTCAAGGAAATTTCCTTTACGAAAAGATCCTGGACCGACCGGGAATCGAACCCGTCACCCTCAGCATGGTAGTTGATCTGCTCCAGCGGCTTTGTTGTTTTTCAACCGGCCAACCTCCTCCTCAATCTCTTGAAGGTCAGGGGCCGGAAGTCTTTCGTCCTGTGCACATACTCCTAGATCTGTTACCACGCCACCTTCGGTACGTCGCCATTGAGGTGCTCATCGTAATGCTGCCGCCAACACTCGACCACCTCACGCTCGCTCGTGAGAATGTTCCCGTGATTATCTCAGCACATGTCGGCTTGTGGCACAAAGCCTCTGCGCGAGCGGTTCAGCTTCTCGTAGAACTTTCGTGTGTCCTTAGCGCGGTACAGCTCTTCCATCGCTTCGCAATCTCGTTCTTCCTGCTGGCGCTTCTTCATCCGGAAGACTGAGTTCTGCCTGTTCCGCGCCTGTTTGTAACGTGCCTCATTCGCTCTCGTACGGTGTTGCAGCATTCTCGCCCATGCTGCATTCTTCTCGTTTTTCAACTGTTCACATTCGCCGTCGTACCAGTCGTTTCTGTGATTCGGAGTCGCGAAGCCTAGTGCTGAGTAGCCGAGGTACTACCTATGGCGGATCGGATGTCCCTCCAGCCATCTTCAAGTGTAGCTGCGCCAAGCTGCTCTTCCGTTGGTAGAGCCACTGCTTACTGCTGCGCGTAGTCTTGAGCCACTTCTACGTTACGAAGTTGCTCGATGTTGAGCCGCGGCGTTCGACTTCGACGCGTGGTGATAACTGTCGAAAGTTTTGAGCGCATGCATACAGCGACTAAGTAGTGATCCGAATCTATATTCGCACTGCGGTATGTGCGGACGGATAAGGAGAGTTCGACTGTTACGATCTATAGAGCTACTTCGGCACTGCAGTCTTGGGGAATTAAAACGATAGTCAACCAACCGTTACCTCCACCAGATGTGTAGTGCGAAGAATTTAGTTGCTTCATTAAGTGAAATTAACAAAACTCGCTACGTTTCACTTAATATCCCACATCCAATGTTCAATAGTTTAGACACCGACAGTTCTATGTCAACCCAAACGAAAAACGATTAATCAGAATTATCCCCTGAAGAAGACTCTAATACGAGTCGAAACGTTGGGAAAAATCTAAAACTATCGTTTTAATTCCCCAAGACTGCAGTGCCGAAGTAGCTCTATAGTATGTGCGGACGTTGGTTATATCAGAGAAGAATTTACCGTCGATTAGAACGTGGTCGATTTGGTTTTCTGTTTGATGGTCGGGGGATCTCCAGGTGGACTTGTGAATATCTTTGCGGGGGAAGAAGGTGCTTCGGACTACCATACCACGGGAGCAGGGATTGGCGGCATGCACCGTGCGGTGCGAAAAAAGCGTGTGCTTCACACAATCGCAAGTGCACGTCTCCCGTTTTGCCGAGAGACAAGAGACGTATGAGCTGAGACGTACGAAAGCTCCAATTGTGCGAGAGACAATCGCAGCACTAGCTCTACGGCGCAGGGAGTAATGCACGGTGCTTGGGACTGCGCTTGTCTCCAAACAGAAAAAATCAATTAATAAATTAATTGAGGAGTTTGTGTTTTCGGCAAAGTTGTTAAGCTTGTCAAGGGTTGACAAGTGATGGGTCGTTTGATTCGAAATTTTTCCAATCGTGCGTAGTTTCAAGCCAAGTGCCAAGCACGGAGACAAGCACCGAGAGAGTGCATACGACAGAGTGTGAGAGACAGGAGAGCTCCAGCGCGCGGCAAAGTAAGCGAGCAACACACAACCGATTGCGCGTACTCGTCTCCTTCTAGTTTGTTGTGCTGTCTCGTAGCAGAGTGTGCTGCACGCAAAGAGTTTTGAGTCGCACCCTATCCCTGCACGGGAGGCTGCAAAGTTTACGCATCGCTGGCCGTTATCATTCGATACGGCGTGCAGGCTGTTTCGCCCGATTACCGGTCTGTACATTTCCTCCCTTCCTACCTGCGCGTTCATGTCGCCGACAACACGAAATTTGAGTGTTTTTTTCGTTGATAAACACTACCCATCTGTGACGATACCACTAAACGTCTCCAGCTGTCATGGCAGCTCATCAAAATACGAAAAACCTCTACATATCCCTTGTGTGCGTTTTTGAAAAGCAGCACGCGATTCTTGAGGCTGTCATCCTTGTATGAATTGGTTCTCATCATCTTGTTGCGAAAAAACATGCCCAGAGTTCGAATTTCTTGCCAAATCTTCAAATTCAAAGCAGATTTATCAATGAACCCAAGCTTTTTTCTTCCGAGGACACTTCCTTATGCCATGGTTAACAACATCTGTGCAGATAACACATAATGGTTTTGACGATATTAACATTTTTTCGCGACTGTCGTACCTGACCACGCTAAATTTTCAACGTGTTTGTGCAAGATTTTTTTCCTCCTCTTGTCTTCAATCTGAAATAACTTTTCACTCGTTGCAAGAAAATCGATGAAATTTTCACCATTTAAAGAGGATTAGTGTATGATCAGAGTGCTGCAAAAGAATGATGATTATGTTCATTGAGAGCGCCACTAGAAAATGTGACATGATTCCGGATTCTAAGTGAACATAGCTTTATATACGGCTTCGTGATTACTTTTGATTGTTTAGGGTAATTTTAATAACATATAGGGAAACACAGACAAACAGGCGTATCACTTGGAACAAATTGCGATAAAAATCATCGTCACGAAAACATAATCGCCCAATGCTAACCAGGCTGTGTTACGCAAACCACTCAGTAGGTGGCGGTTGCGAGCAAACGTCAAACAGGAGCAAAAACGATGTGAGCGCCGTGACCGAGCGATTTGCGAACTACAAAATATTTGAACTAACCGTTAAAAAGGGTAACGATGAGAAGTGGGTAGAGGGAGACGTCTGTTTGTCTGTGGTAGAAAGTTGAATTTCTTCAACTAATTATGTTATATCCTCTCATTTCCCTCAACATTCAGCTCGTATAGTTATTGAATACTCCAAAAATAGGCCAAACAAACTTATATGGCTTCTCAATCCAATTGGTTGTAATGATTTCAGCAGCTGTCCATTCAATGAAGCTTTGATACAATCAATTACGTGTTCAACATTTCACCACCGCAACATGTTACACTTGTCCATCCAACTGTAATTACTTTTCCAGCGAAATTCCATCATTTTCTTTCATTATCTCATCTCTGTCTCTCGGTCTCTCTCTCTCTCTCCCCCATCGCACCCTCCGTACAGGTCTGATGGCGTTTGCCGAGCGCCGAAAATCGTCCAGCTCTATTTTCGGCGACATGCGAAAAATGTCCATCAATAATATCGAATGCCTCCGGTCGCCGATGGTGGCCACACCGGGACCGCTGATGCGCAACCGACCGTCCTCAAAAATGACCAAGTACGTCGAGTGTTGGGGTGCGGACAAACCGTTCGCCAACATCACCGACTCCAAGATGGCAAAGAACATCGGTCTGGCGGTAAGTGAGCGGGGCGTTAAGAGGGATGTAATGTGTTGTGGCATTATCGTTTTAAATTGAAGTTGAAGCATGTGTCAATCACTTTTGATGGGATTTTATATGACACCCTTTGTTTAATTTACAATAACATATATGAAGTACTTAACTTGTAATTGATCATGCATTTCAAATATAATAAGCATTATAATCGAATTCTGTACTGAGTTAAATGAATAAAACATAATACACAAATGACAACTCCCACAAAAAATAGCTACACTCAGCGAAAAAAACTAGCAAAATCCATCGAAATACCTTATGAAAATTTGCTATAACTAATTCTTATGGATGGCATAAGAATACCTTCTGAAAATTGATCGTGCTTGCTATCACAAATTTCATAAGATAGACTTATGAAAAGAACAAAAAAATCTCAAAAAGAAGCAGACTGGATTCGATCCATGAACGTCGGGATCACCGAGCCCGTGTTTTATCCACACGGCTACTGACGCTTGAGAATACCATGTTGCTAATGGCTAGTTTCCACTTCGTACGTACTGTGCAAAAAGATAGGACAAGTAATGGTCAAGTAATGATTCCGCTTCAAAATTACTTAGATTTATTGAAGAAAATATGAATTAGAAGAACACAAACTATTAACTAGACTTGCAAACTACAACACATATAATACGATTGTGAGCGAGAGTGATGGTTTGATTGCAATCATTTGAAAAAGACATCTAACCATTTATTCAAAATTCCACACTTTACACATTCGCAGAGCATAGCCATGATTGAGTCCAACCTGCTGCCGGAAGATGGCCACTGTGGCGAGTGCAAATGCTGGGGCCCACCGAAGGAGCTACAACCGGTGACCATGTGGTACCGGAACGATTCCCGTGAGGCCATGTACCGAACGCAGCCAGACTGTAGCTTCCGGTTCGATCTCATCTGTACGTTTATTTTGTTCTTATCGATTGGACTGATACAAGTAGTAGTATTTAAAAGGTGAGATGTTAATTATCTTAATTGAGATCAATTTCACGTAATTAAGGGTGCTCCTTCGAAGAATGGGGAACTAATCTTTCCTTCGTTTTTCTCTGTTTGTTTTCTCAACAGCAATGTAGTCGTCATCGGTTCCCTGAGTGCGACTACCGTAGCCTTAGGTCTATTTCTATATTTAAGTAACCACCAGACGTCGGACCTGTCGTCGCCTGGCAGCAACGGCCCCGGTCAGGTGATTGCCGCCAATCGGTCTCTCCGGATAGCAATATTTATTATTTCGACTACGCTCATAGCAGCATGTGCCATATTTAGTGTGGTGAGTATGGTTTGTTGACATTTTTGAGTGTTTATATAGTATTAAGGTAAATCTTGGCAAGATGTACACTGGAACCTCCATTTGAATAGAATCAATTTTGCACAGAAAAACAGACGTAACACTCTGAGAATTTCCATCGTACACCGATTTACCGGTCTATTTGAAAGTTTGATGGTTGGTCAGCTACCCACCCGTGGCGCTCGCATTGTTTTTGTTCGAGTTTAACGTTTGCCCACTACCGCCACCTAGATGATGGTTGGCCAAACTCAATCCTTTTAGCATTGGGCGATGTTTCCGTGACTATATTTTGAATCATAAAATGTTAGAAATGTTACGTCTGTTTGTCCGTGCATTTTGATAAAATCCATTTAAGTACCTCCACCAACGTAAAGTTACCTAAATAGCATTTAATAGTGTTTAAAATAGTTGGCGTACTTAATATTAAGGGGAAGGTTCGTTTACGGGAAAGAAGTAGCAAATGAAGTTGAATGAGGAGTTAAAAGTGGAGAGATGAGGGGTTCGGGACTTTTTAAGATTATCAAGAACATCATAGCATGCATAAGTCATCGGATCTACATACGTATGTGTTTGAATGAAATTCATGGTTGCACAGCTTGATCCAACTATGTGTGGCAAAATGGCGAGAAGAATTTTTTTTTCTTTTTTGAGAATAGGTTATCATATATAAATGATATAGTACGGGTTAACATAGTATTGAGTATCAACCCAGAACAAAGCTTTTTCAATCTATATAAGCGTCTAAAACAACTGTACAAAATTTGGAAGCGATTGGATGGTGCGTCCCCGTATTCCACATTGCGATTGGAAATTGTATGGAACTTAGTATGGGAAAACATACTTTTTTGCATTATACTCCAAAGTTGAAATTTTTGTCTAAAACTATATGACCGTTAAAGTATAATCAAGGATATGCCGAAAAACTTTGCCGAAGACCGTAAAGTGATCCAACGCTTGTGAAAAAAGTTATTCCCTTGGTAACGTTTTAGCAAAAAAAAAGAAAAAAACAATTTATGAGAAAAACGCTAAAAGGTACGTTTTTCCATACTAAATTCCATACATATTTCAATCGCAATGTGGAATACGGGGATGCAACCAATCGCTCCCAAATTTTACACAATTGTTTTAGACGCTAAAAGGAATCGAAAAAGCTTTGTTCCAAAAAATCGACTTAGTTGACCCAGTCTAATACATAGGTAATCAGTCTAAAATGTCTGGAACCCTTTCTGGGACCACCTGAAATGCTTGTACACCGCTGTAATACGTCTCTGAAATATCTTTGCAACTAAGAGTTGTGATTCAAATGTTTTGTCAAAAGTGTAGGGCCCCTGAAGCCCCTTAAAACCCTCTGTTACGCCTCTGAGACTCCCAAAATCTCCTAAAAGGCCTCTGAAACCTGCTGAGAATTATCTGAAACTTCCTATAATGCATCCGAAAGCTCCTTGAAAGTCTGTCGGACCCCCTGTAATACACCTGAGAAACCTCCGAAAACACCACTGTAACGCCTTTGAAACTCACTGAAAATTCACTTAATCTTCTTGAAATGCCTTCGAAAGCCCCCGAAATCTCCTCGGGCCCCCTTGTAATGCACCGAATCCCCCAACATGCTGCAAATTCTTTGTAACTTCCGAAAATGCCTCCCTGAGCTCACCTCGGACCCCCTGGTATGCACCTGAGACAAAAACGCTTCTTTAACTCTTTCCAAATCCTCTGAAAAATCTCTGAATCATCCTGAAATACCTACGAAAACCCCCTGAGACCCACTCGACCCCCTGTAGCCTGGAGATAATTTTAAAAAATCTCTTCGAGATATGATTTCCCAAGTGGAAAGGATCTACTAATCAAAATAAGTGAGCTGTTCAAAAATGTGCGAGATATTTGAAAAAAATGTCGTATTTTAGTATCGAACCCAAAAAATACCGAAATAAGACATTTTGTTCTCAAATATCTCAGAAACCAGTAGAGATATCGCAATTTTGAACACAAATTTTGCTAATTGGGTTCTAGAATCACTGATTTAGCTTTATTTACAAAAATGCAGTGGCATAAACTTGTGAACAGAACGTCTGATTTGTGTCGTCTTTTTTTTGTTCTGTTACTTTTGATCCAGGCATTAAGGATTGAAACTTATTGAAAATTGATTTTTTATCCGTTTTGAAAGAATCAATATTATGCATATGAAAATGTAGTAATAATGGTAAATATGGCAACGGCAGCCAGGGGCTGTTTATAGGGGAGAGAAAAGTGAGGTTGCAGGGGCGTTTCAGGAAGTTCCAATGTGTTTCAGGGGGTACCTGGAGATCTCAGAGGCTTCAAGAAGCCTCAGGGGAGTTTCAGGGTCTCAGGGGACTTTATGGGGGTCTAAGGGAAGTTTTGGGGGTCCCATGTTGTATCAAAGGGATACCAGTAAGCCTCAGGAGCATTCCAAGGAGTGTCATGGGAGGGGGGAGGTCTACTGGAGTTCTAATCTAATCTAATCTTATCTAATCTAATCTAGTGCTTGCACAGCCAGTATTGATAAGCTTCCTGGAAATATCAAAATTTCTTTCGATATTTTCTTCTCAGTATTAATTTTTGCAGCATATCAGAGATGTGATACAAATATTGCGCATTGCGCAGTTAAAAGTGCGACGAGGAAGTGCGGAATCTCAAATAAAAGTGCGATTTGGTGTCAGATCGTTTCGGTGTCTTCACCGCACTTATTCATTAGCTCATGAGGGGCTATTCATAAACCACGTATTAAATTTGTTAATAAAAATTGACGTAAATTTTTTATTTGACATAAAATAAATCAAAAAAAAAAATTTGTCGCTTGTTGAACTGAAAATTTAAAATAGTAATTACGTTAGTATTTGACCTAATACAAAGGGTAAAGGCATTCAACATAACAACAGTTGTTTGTATCATACAAACCACTGTGAGCTTAAAAAAAACAAGAAAATTGTTTTTTTATTAATCATTCACATAATCCAGCTCATGAGCAAAATCTCATTCAATTTTGTTTTTTTTTGAATTTCTGCAACCTTAATTATGTATGTCTTTTTCACAGTACGTAGGATCTGTTATCAAAAATATTAAAAGTTATTTCCTTCTGCGACTTCCAAAACAACAACGATAAAAAAAGGAAAATAATAGAAAGAAGCATTTTTTCACCATCCTAAGCTATTTGAGGATTGACCCAAATACATTTTTCTACTTTTTTGGGGAGGACTATGAGAAAATCGCCACCTATAACACTTTTAAAGACAATGTGTAAATAGTGGGCCGGTCTCAGCGAGAGCTACTCCTTCAAGACTTTACTCAGGTAATCTGAACATATTATGTGAATGGTTAAGATGATCAATGCATGTATAGTATATGGCTGTCTCTCTTTTTATGCAAAGCATAAAAAAGTTGCTTATACTGAATCTGTATAATGAGGACTGTTTGGTCTGGGTAAGATTCCCATTTTTTGTAGACCTCAATAGAAGTTAAAAACTTGAAATTTTAAGACACAATGGCTGTGAACCGAAAAGCCGACTGCAGATTCCAGAATTTCTCAACTAACATCCAATAATAAAGCTGTATTTAATGTGGCCAAGGCCTAAAATTAGCTTCATAAATAATCGGAAAAAGATCAATCCAATCTAGTAAATGCATCCTATCGTTCATGAACAATTCCAGATAAATTTCGACGACTTAGTGATAGCAAACGTTCTCCTGGTTAACAATGGCACCGAATCGGTCACGTACGACGTTCAGTTCGCACCGCTGGCTCCGGTCTATTTATACATGTGTGCCATCAGTCTGGCTGCCGTATCGGCCTTTCTCAAGTCGGGCTTCATCATCAAGTTGCTTCTGATGTTGCTCTTCATCGGAGTTCAGTGCTCGCTGCTGTGGCAGAGTTCGCTCTTCGAAACCTACCAGATATTGAACAATTCGTAAGTAGCAAAATCAAAGCACCAATTTAGAACCAATCATTCTTCACTTGGCTTCAATTATTTTTTTCAATGATTTTCACCATGTCACCCATCCCTGCTTGTGGAATTACCACGAGTGCTCCATCGTTACATCAAACGATTAATCCACAAACAACAACGGCTCACATTTCGCAGAATTCAATTATTTTTTTCTCGTTTCCCTCGCTTTATTTTCCCGCAGATGGCCTCTAGCATTCCAAGGTGGCCTGTTTCTGTTGCTGATAGCATCCGTCCTGCATACCCTGGACCGGCAGGGCGAGTACGTCTCGCGGACCGACTTCCTGTGGAAAGCCAAACTCAAGGTCGAACAAGAGGAAGTGGAAACGATGCGTGGAATCAATAAGGTGAATACTTTGTAACTCTTTTTGCCATCTTTATCTGGCTGGAAGCACTCGTATACAGGGTCGGATTGGTGGACACCGATATCCTAGACGTCCTGAAGTTTTGGATTTTTACAACAAATGAAATCATTGTTAATTTATGCTTATTTTCTACGACAACCGTTCTCTGCTCATTCGACCTTTCCATGAAATTTGCTTGAAAATTGTTCCGGCACTGCTCACGAGGGCAACCAAAGCTATTCAACCCTATCGACGTTCACCCGAGCCATTGCAGTTCTACTTTAAATTAATCATAACTTTTCCATTTACTTGCCACCCTCCAACAAACTCGCGTTTTCCGCGATTCTCACCACCCACCTCCCACCGGAATACCCCGACATCACGCGCGCGAGCATAGATTCTACTGGAGAACATCCTGCCGGCCCACGTAGCGCAGCACTTTCTGAAAAAGGAACGTGCCGTGCAGGAATTGTACCACGAGAGCTACTCCTCGGTGGCGGTCATGTTTGCCTCCATCCCCAACTACAAGGAATTCTACGACGAAACCGACGTTAACAAACAAGGGCTGGAGTGCTTGCGGTTGCTGAACGAGATAATCTGCGACTTCGATAAGCTGCTGCTGAAGCCCAAATTTAGCGGAATCGAAAAGATCAAAACCATCGGCAGCACGTACATGGTGGCGTCCGGGCTGCGGCCCGGCAAGGAGGAAGGTGCAACGGTAAGTGGCTTGCTCGGTCATGGATGAGATAGTTTCGAAAGTTTCGCCGAACAATTCGAATCGCTTGTACATAATGGTTTATTAAGCGTAGTGAGACTAGATTACCTAGCTTAATAGTACCGTTATTTAGTAAAAATATAGACCATTCCCGTTTGATATTTTCCCAATATAGAGTAAAGCGGAGCAAAAGTTCGAGTGGGGCAAGAGTTTCTTTTGAAGTTTTTGAGCCCAATTCAAATTATTTCTTCCGGGTGAAAAGAGGTTGTTCGAATCCATTTTGAAAAAGAGTTTTTCACTCCAAAAATAATAGAAATTGATCAATATTTCAAAAAGTTATGACAAAACGTTGACTTTTGATAAAAAAGTTGTAATTTGCGACGGTCCTTCCAACGCTTGGAGTGTAATGAAATTAAATTCGATATTTTATTTTGGGGCATAACTAGGTATATTTTAAAGATGCTTTAGCATGTATAACATTTTGCAAAAAGATTCGGAAATCATATTTTACACATAGTGGGGCAAAAGTTCGAATTGTGGGGCAAGAGTTCGAGTCATATGGCAACTTTGGGTAAAACCTAAAATACTGCTAAATATACATATTATCTCTAGAAATGATAGAATTAGGGAAAAAAATCGATCGAAGTTGAAGGCAAATGTTGTTTTATCTGAATTTGGTGGAAAACTACTAATTTTTGATGTAGTAAATTTAATCCTGATTTGGGTAAAATCCAGATCGATCTTTAAAGTGTACTCCAGTTCCAACATGATATATTAATTGGTTTTAGGTATTCCTATTACCAAAGTGTTAAAATACTGTGTTACGGTTAGCGAAATTACACAAACACTAGATTCGAACTTTTGCAAAATCGAGCCAAAAAACGGAACTAATTTTTGCCGCTGGTTTGAAGCAATTGAAAGTATGTACCCCAAAGGAAAAAAACCATGCTAAATCGATTGGTGATGGTCTCGTGACCGGCAGGTGACGGGAAATGGCCTCTTCGGCCACTTTTAGGTCCCGAACCTGGTTTTCCGGGTCCCGCACCAGGCTGTTTTCAATCAAATCAGCTAAATATAGAGTGCGGCACATCATTTCATGTCTATTTTTGGTGAGGATGTTAGTGGTGACTATTTAAGACCTCACCAAGGTCATATGGCCACTTCCGGATATGGGTCCAGTTCCTCCGGTTCCGGATTCCGGCCATTTCAAGTGAAGTCACCTAAATATACAGTGCGACATATCAATTCATATCTATTTTCAACAGGCATGTGAGTAGTAACTGTTTGAGACCTCACCAAGGTCATATGGCCACTTCCGGATCCTGGTCCAGTTCTTCCGGATCCAGATTCCGGCCATTTCAAGTGAAGTCAGCTAAATATACGGTGCGACATATCAATTCATTTCTATTTTCAATAAGCATGTGAGTGGTGACTATTTTAGACCTCATCGAGGTCATATGGCCACTTCCGGATCCTGGTCCAGTTCCTCCGGATCCGGATTCCGGCCATTTCAAGTGAAGTCAGCTATATATACGGTGTGACATATCAATTCATATCTATTTTCAACAGGCATGTGAATGGTAACTGTTTGAGACCTCACCGAGGTCATATGGCCACATCCGGATCCTGGTCCAGTTCCTCCGGATCCAGATTCCGGCCATGTCAAATGAAGTCAGCTATATATACGGTGTGACATATAAATTCATATCTATTTTCAATAAGCTTTTGAGTGGTGACTATTTGAGACCTTACCGGGGTCATATGACCACTTCCGGATCCTGATCCAGTTCCTCCGGATCCGGAGTCCGTCCATTTCAAGCGAAGTAAGTTGAATAAACAGTGCGAAGAACGAAACACATTTTCAGAGTAAATGTTACACCATTTATTTGCTTTCTAATGTTTTTGTTGTCAAATAACCAGTTTTAATTTCCGTGGATAAAATAACAGTTCAAGTTGAACTGTCATGAAATCTAAATATTACTAAAGAGACCGATTCTTGTAGAAATCGCTACAAAAAATCCTTCGAGAATTATTGTTGAAGGAAATATTTTTTTTTTTGTAAATACTTCCTTGAGTTTTTATAGAAATCCTTTGGCTAGATGATTAAAAAAGTCCCTAACCACTTTGCTAGACTTTGCTCTGTAACTCTTTTTGGAAATCCTTCGGCAATTTGTTTGAAAGTAACTTCAGTAATTTCTTTAAGAACTTCTTCAGCAATTTCTTTCGGAAATCCATTGTTAATTTGAAAATTCCCAAAAAAATGACCACGTGGTTTATGGACAGCCCCTATTTTTAAAACGCATTTAAAGTTTGTATGGGGAAAATTTTTTGTTCGGGTCGAACTGTCACTTTATCGATTGAATTGTCATTCTATCCACGAAAATTAAAACTGTTCTATTAATTTAACCATAAAAAAAGCTATTGGAATCCAATGAAACCACGTAATACTCAGAAAAATGAGCTCTTTTGATTAGGCTATAAAAATAGCAATATTTTATTCACTAAACAACCCATTTTTTTTAATTTGTCTATAATATATTTTTTTAGGAATTAAGTTCAAAATAGCCATAAAATTCAACAATAACTTCCTACGAAACTTGTTCTATTAGTTTCTGAAGAATATTTGCTTGGTAATCGTGAATTTTATCTGAATAATGACTGAAGGAATCTCCAGAAAATACAACTGTACTGTTTTCATTGATTAATTCCGTCAGGAGTTCTTCGCAGAAATTCGTCTCCAGAGGAATAATAACAAAATTATATCTGAAATATTACCTACGATTTTTTGTCGAATTTCTTTGAAGAAAAAATCCAAGCAGAATAATAGGCGAATTTCTTTGACATTTCACGAGAACTAATTAAGGAATTTCATCAACAATTCATTTTATTATTCTTTCGAATACTCCTTTAGGAATATTTCTTTCTGAAGTTTCATCGGCAAATGGTGTTTTAGAAAACAAAATATTTTTATTTTTCGTACTCTAAACAAAGTTAAACATTTTTGGAGTATAACATCATTTATTTGATTTTCAATATTTTCGTTTAGGTAGTCAAATTAACAAAACAGATGTACTTCACTTTGATAATTTATTGATAATCGATAAAGTGATAGCTCGCCCTGAAGAAGAAAAAAATCAAATTAATTTTTTATCTGCGTTTTAGTGCGTTTAGTAGTTCCGAAATGAAACTTTGGATTTTGATCCCTTTTCCCATGGAGGTTATTTATATGAAATAGTCTGGATACTATTAAAAAGCCTGATAAGTTCGGAAGTTACCTTACAATATTTCCATTAAAATAAACCCGTGGAAATTCTTTCAGGAGCTTATATGAAACATCATGTGCTGGATGATGTTCTTTCTAAAATATATTTTGTTAATTCTTTCACGCATTTTTTTTTCGGAAATTCACTGAACAAACCCTTCCAGCTTTTCCCCTGCAATTTCTTATGAAAACCATTTTGCTATTTTTTTTGGGAATACCTTCTATAACTCTGTCGGAAATTTCTCCTTCTTTGGGAAATCCATAGTCAATTTTATTGTGAATTCCCTCTTCAATGCCTTTGAATATTTTTAGGCAATGATTTCCGGAATTTCATCAGAAATTATTTCGGCTGTAATTCTTCCAAGATTTTTTCACTAAAGTAATTCGACAAGATATTGTAGGTAATATTATAGATATAATTTGATTATTAATCCTCTGGGGACGAATTTCTTAGAAGAACTCGTGATGGAATTATTGAATGAAAACCCTACAGAAATATTTTATGGACATCCTTCAGATAAAATACACGGAGCAATTTCCACAGAAGTTGGGTTTTTTACCCTACTAACAAAATTAGCCGCATAAGAGCTTATCATGCAAATGCAATCGGAAGAAAGCTCAGCAAAAATGTTAGTCCGGTAGTAAAATCGATACGTTCATTTGATTAACTGTAATTTTATCCACGGAAATAAAAAAAACTTTTGCCTACAAAAACACAAGAAATCAAATAGAAGATGTTATATTTACACTGAATAAATATTTCGGATCCGGAAGTGGGCATATGACCTCGATGAGGTATAAAATAGTCACCACTTACATGCTTATTGAAAATAGATATGAATTGATATGTCGCACCGTATATATAGCTGACTTCACTTGGAATGGCCGGAATCTGGATCCGGAGGAACTGGACCAGGATCCGGAAGTGGCCATATGACCTCGGTGAGGTCTCGAACAGTTACCATTCACATGCCTGTTGAAAATAGATATGAATTGATATGTCACACCGTATATATAGCTGACTACATTTGACATGGCCGGAATCCGGATCCAGAAGAACTGGATCAGGATCCGGAAGTGGCCATATGACCCCGGTAAGGTCTCAAATAGTCACATCTCACATGCCTGTTGAAAATAGATATGAATTGATATGGCTCACTTTATATATAGCTGACCTTACTTGAAATGGCCGGAATCCGGATCTGGAGGAACTGGACCAGGATCCGGAAGTGGCCATATGACCTCGATGAGGTATAAAATAGTCACCACTCACATGCTTATTGAAAATAGAAATGAATTGATATGTCGCACCGTATATTTAGCTGACTTCACTTGAAATGGCCGGAATCTGGATCCGGAGGAACGGGACCAGGATCTGGAAGTGGCCATATGACCTTGGTGAGGTCTCAAACAGTTACTACTCACATGCCTGTGCAACTTTGAACCACTATCGAGAAATCACCCACTGCGGCCCGGATGACAACGCACGTCCTACCGTATGAACGTCTCCACTACGACTGACTCGCCGCTCATGATCGGACAGCAATGATCGGGCCCGAGCTGAGTATATAATATAGAGTGGCACACGCTGTTGCCATCTCACCCCACACATCCCCCTTCCTCTCTGGAAAGAATGATGAGAAAATCAAAATTATGTACGGGTGATGTAAATCTAAAATTCCTATTGACTGATCTAACTGAAGACTCCAAGCTTCGTACCTCAATGGAACTGATTTACAATAGGGGGACAGAACCCAAAATGCCAAGATGGGGTAAAATGGCCCAACCCATACAATCATTCCTGAATGGGACTTGATCATTGATATAGGTGAATTGTGTCAAGATATGTTTGCATTGAACATTCTTCTAGAAGGTAGGTCACCAAACCCACGGAAAATCTTCTGATTTCTCAATGAAAATGGGCAACTTCCGGTTGTTCGTGCTTGCAATTGAGGTTTTCGGGTGATTTTATTACCAGCCATGTGATTCCTAGGAGATTGATGCACTCATGGAGACGCATGGTTGTTGATGTCTACGCTATCCATGTTAGGGATCATTCAGATATGACGACCATTGTTTAGCGGGGAGAGTGGGTGACACTTCATGTATTGAGTATACGATAAAAACGTGACAGAGGGGTGACAATGAGTCGAAATTGTCAGAAAATTGTTGAACGTAATTTTTGAATGTTTTCATGGAGTGGCATCTTACCCCATGGTAGATGTCCTTTTTGCACCACTTCCGTTTTACGAACCAGTTTTTGAAATCGCTAAAAATCGATGAAAATGCAATAATTTAGTGACAGGAGCCCAAATATGCAGGAAGAAGGACGAGAGCGAGAGCCTCTTGACAGATAACACGTAATAAACATAGTTAAATACTTCTGTTTAGATAATCAGGCTGCCATTAAATTACTTGCTTCGACCAACTCTAGATCAAATGTAGTTATCGCTTGTCGAACCCAATTCGAGGAGCTGAATTCTGTAAGTGCTGTTCACTTTGTATGGGTACCTGGCCATTCTTCCATTCCTGGAAGTGGATTGGCTGATGACTCGTACTGGAATATCACATGCTTCATTAGACCTGAGCCAGCAATTCCGATATCGAAATGTTGGGATAAGCTTCAGATTGACATTTGAGGTACCACTCAGCACAAACGATATTGGATTAGTTTGGAGTCATGTCGTCAAACAAAATGGCAATGTACTGAGCCATCGCCAAGGGTGGCGAAGAATCTAAAAAAAAAATGTCTTAGCTGAATTGCAGCAAGCTGGGAAATGCATTGACTGGCTTCTACAGACTCATCTATCACATGGCGAATATTCGCCAAGCTGACTCATTTGTATGCGACAGCCGTGAATCCGATTATGGAAATTCATTTCATTTGTTAAGTCACTGTCAAGGTTTTCGCAACTGCGTTTCCGAGTACTTATTAAGTGAAACTGACTTCAGAAACCCGAACCCTCAGGGCGTTCTGTTATTCTTCACCCGATGTGATAGGGAGCTACAAGCTCTCTACGCTTTATGTGTTACAACAGTGCCCTTTCCAAGACGGATTGAGGTGCGGTCAAAAAAGATATACCCCCGCACCCAATGCACCATGTACAGTACAAGACGCCAATAAGACCGGTGGTTCTCTACGGACACGAGACATGGACGATGCTCGAGGAGGACCTGCAAGTACTCGGAGTTTTCGAGCGACGGGTGCTAAGCACGATCTTCGGCGGCGTACAGGAGAACGGTGTGTGGCGGAGAAGGATGAACCACGAGCTCGCTGCACTTTACGGCGAACCCAGCATCCATAAAGTGGCCAAAGCGGGAAGGATATGGTGGGCAGGGTATATTGAAAGAATGCCGGACAACAACCCTGCAAAGTTGGTGTATGCTAACCATCCGGTTGGCACGAGAAGGCGTGGAGCGCAGAGAGCACGATGGGTGGACCAGGTAGAGCGTGATCTGGCGAGTTTTGGGCACGGGGCTGATCACTTACATAATAATATTTAATATTTCTATTAACTATGATAAATATATTTAATTTTATGGCAACAATGCTATGCTATAAAATAAATCCTTGAACTGAAAATTGGATCTCAGCAATCTTGGTCCTTAACATCAACAAAACTATTTATTTGGCTGTCATACAAGTTTTTTCTTCTGTAAAGCGCAGTTTCGAGTTCGAAAGGAATCGCTCAAGAAACTTCTTGAGTGATTCCTGGCAGAAACTTTCTTCGGTGACTGCCATTTGAACTGTCATTTCTTCGCTACTGCGTACTGCGATCGAAGAAAAACCGGTTTCTTGAGCGATTCAGGCAAGGAATTTCCCATGCATCAAGATAGGCTGAGAAATTCCTTCTGATCTGCAAACAGCGCTTAACTAGTTGTAAATCATCCGAAACGAATGAAATGTGATGCGAACACGGGATTAAAATACGGTCCTCTCTATAATCGTAAAAGAT
Organism: Aedes albopictus; assembly: GCF_035046485.1. NCBI lineage: Eukaryota > Metazoa > Arthropoda > Insecta > Diptera > Culicidae > Aedes > Aedes albopictus. Next base: position 290,838,416 of record NC_085138.1, on the reverse strand, counting down.
CTTTGTTGGGGAATGGTCTTTGGCCGGGCAACCTTCGACAGCCGAGTAGTGGGAAAGTGGTCCCAAACAAGAATTCATCCAAAGAAGGTGGAGGGTATCTCGTTGACACCACCAGGGTTATTATTAGCTTTATTAGGGAGATTTTCAGCCCGAGGCTGGTTCATCTCCAAAACCACCAGGGTTAACAGATTGATAAATCCACGGGTAAATCCCACAGTAAATCCAGAGCTGAGAGAGCTCAGTATGACGATTATTGTGCGTTTACGTTCAAGAGCTGTTGAACCTTGCAGGCTCCTTGCCCAACCGGTTGTATGCTCTCTAGAACTGACTAAAACAATACATTTTAGATGGTCAACCACAGTGAGAGTTGGAAATACAGACGTTTAAAATAGTAGTTCTAACCATCCAGCAACTCAATCCCTATCACCCTAATTCTTGTTTACGGACGTATCCACTTTCGAACGATTTGATTCGTTCGAATCCGTATCGCATTTAATTTTGCTGACTCAAACGGGAATGCGAACGATTTACGTTCGAAAGTGGATTCGATCGAAAACAAGAATGAGTGTGTATATCAATTACATCCAGTACCACGCAGAAAGCTTCGCAGATTCGTCCCTTAGACTAGTTTCATCCCATACATGCTTTTATTCAGAGAGTGCATAATTAAGTTAATATTAATGAATTTCCACCAAGCGGAATCTTCGTTCCAAAGTAAGGATCAAGGTAAGGATCGTTTCATCATCTGGTACTGGGAGAAAACTTTGTCCTTGCGTCTATCTCGGAACACTTCTGCGTGAACCCAATTCCTTCTTCTATGTACTGAAATAAAAAAGTGAGGATTAGGCAATGAAAAATGTGCAAAATACGCATTCAAACTTGCTGAATGATTTTGCAAATAAAGGTTGTTGTATTTTAATATGACACTTATGACAGGCAGGAAAAATCAGGACATGCCAATGTTTGCTGAGATCTGTTTCAGTTCAGTGCCAGAAATTTTATGGCATTGCTATAAAATATATTTGCATAAATATATTTATAATTCTTTAATAAATGTAAATATTTTTGAGTGAGCAGCCCCGTGGTTTTGGGCGTGACCGACGTTGGAGAGCTGCAGCTGCAAATCGAGTATTATGGCGGCAAATTGTTGATTCAGTATTATCATGAATTTGATGTTAACTAAATAAATGAAATGAGGTGCGGTTATGCGTTAGCGACGATTCTTTTTTCCTAACTGCCTTTTCTCCGTAGTATTCCTTATTTCTTTCTCTGTTCCTCGGATAGATGGAGATAAGACTCGTATTCATTACGATGGTACAAGGTGCCTCGTCTACCTAAAATGACTTAGTGAATATAGCAGAGGATGAAAATGAATCAACTCCTTCATTGAGGGAATTGAAGGATAACATTTACCAACCCAAAACCAACAAATTAACTGGATATCAAATGGACTTTATCGACAGTCGGTGCACAACGAACCAGATATTCGGCGTATGGCAAATCATTGAAATTTGCCGTAAATACAGGTAAATACTAGGCCCATATGATCGGCTTAAAGGCGGCAACCGACAGTATCAACCGCGCAGAGCTATGGAAAATATAGCCTTCCTGGACAATTGACTAGACTGAACAAATCAACGATGGAAGGTGTACAGCATTGCATAAAGGGTTTTAGGTGAACTACCCAATTCATTTGAATCTTTCCGTGATCTGCGATGCTAATCCGTAACATCACCCTGGAATGTGTAATACGACTAGCCAGACTTAACAACAGAGGTACGATTTTATCTAAATCCGGCAATGTATGTGCTTTGCGGACGAAACGAATATTTAAACCATAAACGTTTGAAATGCTGGCACAGCTGTGCATACGCCCAACTGAGACACGACACAGCGAAGATTGATGATGAATACGTCATAACAATACTAATAGGCGGAACCAAGCACTACGAGATTCGTTAGGGAAGTAATGTCACGACAGGAGAAAACACCAGCGAGTAACTAAACTCAGGGAAAAGCGCACATCTTATTGACAAATATCCATACGCCAAATCATATCCAAAGTATACGCAACGAAAACTCGCTAATGCAAGCACAATAACACATAGAAAAAATATGCCAAAAATTGTATAAGTCGCGGGTATTCATGTGCTCAGTACGTAGTGGTTTCTGCTTTTAGTGATGTTGCATGTACATGTACACTACTATAGTTACTGGTGGAAAATAGTAAACAAAAATCAGCTGTTCCCGTCAAAATCGAACGTATTTTCAGCCAGTAGATTTGCTTTAGTGTACGTGACACCGCGCTGTGAGAACTCAATAACAGGAGTTAAGATTTTCCCCTTCCAGAGAAATGTATCTATGTCGAATCCTCACTAAAGGCTGGCAACAATGTTAATCTTGGAATAAATACAAAGGTGCATCTTCAGTGGAAAACATGCCTACTATGTGCTCCTGGAAACTGTGTTCCCCTAATTAGCCGTTTATTTACTCACAGGCCGCGCTTAAACACTTTTAATGATCACTTAATGGTTTTCTGAACTTTATTTCAATTTACGACAAGTCCTCTCAGATCGTTTTTTTGTCTAACATCCGGCCGTTCTCAAAACTCGCTTCCCTCTTACTACCAAGCTTTCCTCAAACAACGGTTCGACTTTACCACCAAACGGTCCTCAAAACTCGCTTCTTATTTTCCATTACGCGGTCCTCAAAACACGCTTCGAATATGGCCAGCGGTCCTCAAAACACGCTTCTTGTTTTTTTTTTTACTAAGCGGTCCTCAAAACACGCTTCTTATTTACCTACAAGCGGTCCTCTCAACTCGCTTTTTGTTTTCAACGGTCCTCAAAACGCGTTTCTGATTTATAATCAAGCGGTCCTCTCACTCGCTTGTTTTTCATTAAGCGGTCCTCAAAACACGCTTTTTTTGTTGCTGATCCAGATTAATCATCAGATCTAGTGAAATAAAATAGTGAAGAAAGGTCGTAAAAGTCAATCTACTCCGTGCTTAATACACAGAGTAGTGGTACAAAACAATATTTTCAAAGACCATGCATAATCCTTCGTTGTCCTTAATGTCCCGACGAATACAGTTCAAAAACATTACACATTGTAATAGCGTTTGCTAACAATGTTGAAAATGAAAAAAAAAATACTTCCAAAGTAAAGCATTTTGCAACCAAATTGATTAAAACTTTTTTAGCGTGCACCATCCCCTTCTGACATTTACAATAACACTCTGACCAATGTTCTAAATTTCACAGGTTAGGCCCATCGGACAAAGTGGTGTTTGTGATATGATAATTTTGAAGTAGTAGTTGTGCACGTAGTCGTGTCATGTCAACTTCGGCAAGCCGAAATCTTACGAAGTTGCCGAAGGTGACGTCATGTTCCAGAAGCTGCGAACAAATTTTCTGGCGAACGTGACGTTGCGATCAGCTGATCGGTTTGTTTACATATTTTTGTCGACAAATACAGGCAAACATATACGTTCAACCGGACCTGTGAATAATTGACATCGCACTCTGACAATCTTGCCGACGATTGAAATCAGGTAGTAAGCTCGTCAAACACGAACAAAATATCGGGCCGACCGAAACAACACAATGCAAAATCGCGGGGCATCCGAATCAGCAACACCCAGTGAGAGTCTAATGAAGGTGTGGAAGAGACATTTCGTGTGCGTGAGATCCGTGTTTGGTGCAAAACATATCACTACTACAAGCAAAGCGAGCTCACATAAGAACGCGTGTCAAATAGTGACGTCACTATTTGTGTTTACATTTTTCTTTGCTTACTAATACATAGCAATCTCTTCTTCTTCCCCACCTGTAATATATTCTCATTGAGCAACACCTGCTTACCCTGTCGGTTGCGGATCCCCAAATTGAAACCACTCAGTCCATTCTCGTTTTACTCACCCGGTGCACTCCCTCCAACTGGCGGTCCTCTCATTCAACTCGCACTTTTCTTGCTGCCGCTCAAACTGTCGTCACTTCGCTTTGCACCTTTTTCTTCTTGAAGATCTAATAGATTTTCGACAACGCAATGGGTGATTTCTCACAGATATTGGATTTTATTGCCACAGTGGTTTCTGCTTTTAGTAGTGTTGCGTGTACGTACACACTGCCTTACACGAACACCACTTGAGTTATTGGTTGAAAATAGTAAACAAAGATCAGCTGTTCCCAACAAAATCAAATGGGCATATTTTCAACCAGTAGATTTGCATAAGTGTTCGTGACACCGCGCTGCGAAACCACTATGTTGGGGAATGACAAAACCTGTCACGGCCGCCAATGTGCAACTTTGAACCACTATCGAGAAATCACCCACTGCGGCCCGGATGACAACGCACGTCCTACCGTATGAACGTCTCCACTACGACTGACTCGCCGCTCATGATCGGACAGCAATGATCGGGCCCGAGCTGAGTATATAATATAGAGTGGCACACGCTGTTGCCATCTGACCCCACACAATGCCTGTTGAAAATAGATATGAATTGATATGTCGCACTGTATATTTAGGTGACTTCACTTGAAATGGCCGGAATCCGGAACCGGAGGAACTGGACCAGGATCCGGAAGTGGCCATATGACCTTGGTGAGGTCTTAAATAGTCACCACTAACATCCTTACCAATAATAGACATGAAATGATGTGCCGCACTCTATATTTAGCTGATTTGATTGAAAATAGCCTGGTGCGGAACCCGGAAAACTAGGTTCGGGACCTAAAAGTGGCCAAAGAGGCCACTTCCCGTCACCTGCCGGTCACGAGACCATCACCAATCGATTTAGCATGGTTTTTTCCTTTGGGATACATACTTTTTATTGCTTCAAACCAGCGGCAAAAATAAGTTCCGTTTTTTGGCTCGATTTTGCCCACTGTGCAGTGGTGGGGCAAGAGTTCGAATAATACACCTACATACAAAAAATGTTGTAACTCAAAATTGGAAAGACATTTTGCGTAATTTTGTTCAGCAAAATTTTATTTAATGAATGGTAGAAACACCACACGGTATTCATTTCTTTTCATCTGCTTGGAGTTTTTGAAAAAAAAAATGAATTTTCAACTAGGGTCGAACTTTTTCCCCACCTTACTGTATTTGTTTGGAAAATTGAACAAGAACTTCTATCATTTTTTTGCGTGAAACTAAAATAGAGAAAGTTTTGGGTAATTCTCGCTGAGACCGGCCCACTATTTACACCTTGTCTTCAAAAAAGTTTATGGTGGCAATTTTATGAAAGTCCTCGCTAAAAAGTCAGGAAAATGCATTTGGTTACTCAAATTGATGGACCCCCCGTTAGTTAGAGCCACAACATTTTTTGCAGACCCCTCGATTTTGGTCAAATGGTGGCTCATTTAAACCATTATAACTAGAAAATTTCTCCAAAAACCACCTCAAAACGAATTGTTGTTGAAACGAGGAAAGATAGAGCTAATATTTACAATAACAAAAAGTTGGGTCGGCGATTTTGATTTTGGCCGCCATCTTGGATTTTTATACCAAAACATTTTTTCACCATGATGGCAACCATAACCATAACCATGGTAACCAAATGCATTTTCCTTACTTTCAGAAAATCGACACCTTAAACATTGTTGAAGACAAGGTGTAAATAGTGGGCCGGTCTCAGCGAGAATTAAGCAACGGGTAAATTGCCAAATTGTCAAATGATCCGTTCACAACTTTTCAATATTGCCAAACTGCCAAATGATCCATTCACAACTTTTCAATATTCCTAAGAATCATACCAGAAATCCATTTAGATTGATAGCAAATTCGGAGTCAGAATTTCGAACCAGCAACGGCGGAAGTAGTCAAGTAACAAAATAATGAAAGCTTTATCATGTGACCTATTAAACTTAAGAATTCTATTTAGATTTCAGAGTTTTTATTCTCTAAAGCAATGTTGTAAATATGAGACTGTTTAATGGAGTTCTAGGCTTAAAAAACGGCTTAAAAGTATCTTTTGACCACCATAAAGTTCTTGAAATTCATGATTTTTCACTAGTATTCAATTCAGCAAATGCTAACTTAAGAACAAAAAAAAATATTTCTTTATGAATTCTTCCAGAATCTGGAATTGCTTCGAAAGTTTATACTGAATTTACTTCAGGATTTTCTCCTGGAATTTCTTCGGGAATTCCTCCTGGAATTCCTTCAGGATTTCCTACTGCAATTAATTGCTTAAGAAATTCCTCCTGAAATTGCTTCTGGAATTCCTCCTGGGCCTTTGAAAATACCTCATGGAGAAGTGCATAAAAAACTAGAATTTTTATTGTAAGTTGATCAACTAGTTGTGTAACAATGGTTCAAATTTGGGAAAAATCGGGCGATTCTACATGAAGTTAGAAAGAATCTAGAAAAAGTTATAATTATTCGATAGCCAACTTTAAACTGTTATATCTCCAGATTTAATGAACCGAATGCAATGAAATTTTGGCGTTCAAGACTTATATGATTAGCTTTGAAAAACTTTTGACATAACCTAAAATTGTTCACACGGAAGAAAATTATAGTTCATTTGATTGCCCTCTAAAGACGGAATTTTACCGCATTATTTGCTTTTAAAAATGATCCGGATCGGTCATCGGCGTTCCGAAGTTATGGCCATTTCAGTGATCCGAACCAGCACCAGTAGAATTGGACGTATATTAAACTGAACTAAGCCCCATCAGAGACCAGAATTTCCGCTGTCAGCCCAAAATTCAAGATGGCGGCCTAATATTGAATATGGCACCTCAAAATTCAAGATGCCTGTTTATTAAAATCTTAGGCTCTAAAACCATGCAATATGGATGTATATGATATGGGGAAGATGTCTGGAATCCAAACATGGCGAGCAGAATATCCAAGGTGGCGGTCTAAAATCCAAGATGACGACCAACAATTCAAGATGGCTGTTATTCAACCCTTCAGCACGCGCGCTGTTGTAAAAAGTACAACACTATCAAAAATCCTCGCTCGTCGTATACAGCGAGAGCGCGGTGCAGTTTCGGTTGCTTGATGGCGCGCGTCCTGGAAGGTTAATAGAATTTTAGACTCGTAAACCACGCAATATGTGTAAATTTTGTGTAGGGAAGGTGTCCGAAATCCAAAAATAGCTACCAAAACATCCAAGATGACGGCCCACTATTAAAGATGGCTGCTTTTTGATGAAGTTCGATGCTTCAAAACCATGCAATATAGGTATATTTGGTGTGGGGAAGATGTCTGGATTCCAAAAATGGCTACCAGAATATCCAAGAAGACGACCTAAAATCCAAGATGGCGGCTGTTTTATGCTGTTTTAGGCTTTAAAACTATGCATTATGGGGACTAAAACTATGCAATGGTATGGAAAAGATGTCCGGAGTCCAAAAATGACGATCAGAATATTGAAGAGGGCAGTCTAAAATCCAAGATGGCTGCTCCAAATTCAAGATGGCGGCTGTCTAATGGTGTTTTTGGCTCTAAATCTTTCAATTTGGGTATCTTTTGCTTGGGGAAGATGTCTGGAGTCTAAAAATGCCGACCAGAGTAGTCAAGATGGCGGTACAAACTACAAGATGGCGGCTGTTTAATTAAGTTTGGGGCTTTAAAACCATGTAATATGGGTATATTTGGCATGGGTAAGATGTCTGGAGTCCGAAATTGGCTGCCAAAATATCCAAGGTTGCGGTCTAAAATTCGGTCCACAATTCAAGATGGCGGCTGTTTAATGGTATTTTAGGCTCTAAAACTATACAATATGGGTAGGGTATATTTGGTATGAGGTTAAATGGTGTTTAAGGCTCTAAAACTATGCAATACGGGTATATTTGGTATGGGGAAGATGTCTGGTCTCCAAACAAGGCGACCAGAATATAGATGGCTTAACAAAAATTAAGATAGCGGCTGCTTAATGAAAGTTAAGGCTCTTCTTCTTCTTTGTGGATCTACGGTCCCCACTGGGACTTGGCCTGCTTCGCTTCAACTTAGTGTTCTTTGAGCACTTCCACAGTTGTTAATTGAAGGGCTTTCTTCGCCTTCCATTACATGAATTTGTATATTGTGAGGCAAATACAATGATACACTATGCCCAGGGAGTCGAGAAAATTTTCTCGCCCGCCGTCTCCGGATTGGTGATCCATAGCCTTAATCAATAGGCTAACTGGAGACGCGAGGTTTAGGCTCTAGAATCATCAAATATGGATTGGTTATATTTGATAAGGTACCCCGGGGCAAGTGGGACCTAAAAAATCGCTAATTTGGTTTTGTCATGCCAAAAATTTCAGAACACATTTTATTTAATAATTCTTATGAACCCAAAAGACGTTGTTGGTATATTTGTACTTATTAACATGCATTAAAACTGTTTCAAAATTTAAAAATTCCATATTTTATGCATATAATGAAAAGTGTAGCAGATCTTCATTTACTGCGTTTCACGGGGCAAGTGGGACCTATTCAGAGTTTTTGTTCAAAGGGCTTAATATAAGTTGCAACAAATAAGGTAACATAAATCATAAATCTCTTATTTGAAAGACTATCTTTAGAGATTAAAATAAGAGGATGTTTATGGTATCGTGCATAAATTACGTTAGATATAAAAAAATCGCTGGGGAAAAAAAATTGAATCAACTCTAGCAGCTCATGCAAAATAAATTGATTTTTTATATAAAAAGCGCCGTAAAGTGAAGAGACAAATGATATCGAAACTTGGTCTCTATATTATATAGTTGATGAATCTCGCCAAAAGTAAATCGAGATTTTCAGTAATATCTTCTCCCTTACATAATCTTACGATTATTAAATAATGTTTTTTTTTTAATAAATTTTGAAAAGGTCATTACCCTATTTTAATTTTTTATGGACGGTTCCTGAATGCTCAAAAGAATTCATTATGCAGCGTTAAGTGAAAACATAATGGAAGATATGTAGAGAAAAACATAAAAAATACATGCTTTAGATTTTTTTTTTGTTTTATCCAAGGTTTTGTCATTTTTAACAAGAATTTCATCATCCAAATAGAGGTAATAAAGTATAATTGAGCAGTAGATTACTTAACGCGTCAATTTTTATTGACTTTTGTGCTAATTTCATCTTAGGCTGGACAAGGCGAGATGAACCCATAAAATTGTGTTTGTTTATTCTCATAGGTCCCACTTACCCCAGATAGCGAAATGCATTGGGGCAAGTGAGAGCAGTAAACTAAAGGTAATAAATAAAAATAAAATACAGCTTTTCGCATGAAATCATTTGCAAGAACTCCAAATACTATCCTGAAACCGAAAAAGTATTTGTATAATGACAAATCTAATTTTAAACGACGAATGTAGTAGAGCACGTCAATCTCACCTAGTGAATTGAAAATCACATATGAACAACACTAACGAATATGGTCTCTTTATGGTTGAAACAATAACATTTTTTGTATTCAAAGTATACGTAGGTGTGATACCTATGTTTTCCATGAAGAATGTTAGTCTTAAAAATAAATAATAATAAAAATACTAGCTATAGGTCTCACTTGCCCCCGATTCTCACTTGCCCCGGGGTACCTTATGTAGAAGATGTCCGGAGTCCAAAAATAGCGACTGGAATATCTAAGATGGCGGTCTAAAATCCAAGATGACGGCTCCAAGTTCAAGATGGCGGTTGTTTAATGGAGTTTTAGTCGCTAAAACCATAGTATGAAGAATAGGCGCGGAGTTCAAAAATAGTGGCCATAATATTCAAGATAACGATAACGTTAAAAAACTCAAGATGGTGTTCAATGGTGTTTTAGGCTAATATACCATTCAATATGGGTACATCTGGTATAGGGAGGATTTCTGGAGTCCAAAAATAGAAACCAGAATAACCAAGATGGCGATCCAATATCCAAGATGACGGCTGTTTATTAAAGCTTTAGGCTACAAAACCATTAAATATAGGTATATTTGGTTTGATGAAGCTTTTCTTTGATTTTGAACAATATAGTTAATGTTAACCGGTTTTTGTGAGGGCCCGGAGCCCACTTGGGCAGCGTCCAATTATTACGTAACGATAAAATCGACATTTTTTAACCCCCCTCCCCTTGGCCGTCCCTATTTTTGCAAAAGTTGGAAATGTTAAAAGTTCAATATTGCAAAACGATCGTTTTAGCAAAAAAAACCATCATGCCAAAATTTGAAGTCCGTATCTCAAGGCTAAGTGGTCCCCCACGGGACCTAAAGTTCTCAAAAATTGTATGGGGTCAAAAAACAACAATAAGAAGAAGAAGTTCTCCTTTTTCCTTGAGTTTGTTTAACCCAACCCGTATTAGTTCCCTTGATAAAGCTTGCAGGAATAGAATCCGATCTTTTGTTATTAAAAGCTATAATGGGTATCTCATAAATAATGCAATAGATAACCACTCCCGTAACGGTTCAACAGTAAACCAAAATCCCTTCACCAAATACTGGCGTTCCCAAATAAACTCATAAATATCCCGTCTGGTAGTAGGATATGGTCACCAATTTTTCATCCCTTTTGATTCTTATCCAAACCACAAGCGCAGACACTTCTTCAATGATAAGGGCATCCTTGTGCTGTGCCTTCTACTCTAGTAGGACTTTTTTGTCACATTGTCGACACTTTTCCAGCTACGGATCTTACCTCTCTGATTCGGCTCACATGTTGTACAAAATACAATATAAATTTATCATCATGGCTTTTTTTCGGCTGATACCTTTTTCATTTTTCTCTCTTCCGTTCTACTTTCATGTTCATCCGGCCAGAAAAATAATGAGCTGGTAGGTATTCTCCAGTTTAATACGAAGAAGGACGACAAGCCCCCGTTGTGTCGTTTTTCTTCAATTCTACAGTGAAGAAATTGATGTGTTGTCAGTAAAAAATGTTCCCAGAGTATTCCTTGTCCAACCTTTAACAAAAAAAGAGCCAAACAGATTTTTTTTGTTTCGGCACAATCCTAGGAATGACTCACATCGAAACGACACATCCATTTCATGTTCGAATGCTTGTTATTATGTATACTGATCACGTTTCCGTAATCTTATTTAATAAATTTCTGCTGAAATTCGTTTACGGTTTAACGCATCGCCAACCAAACTATGCACACCCAAGGATGAAAAACGAACCGAAGAGCACAACGTGGTGGTGCTGGTGGACTTTGCCATCGCGCTCATGACGACACTGGATCAAATCAATCGAGAATCATTCCAACGGTTTCGGCTGCGAATCGGAGTCAACCACGGGCCCGTGATTGCGGGTGTAATCGGTGCCCAAAAGCCACAGTACGACATCTGGAGCAACACGGTGAACGTGGCCTCACGGATGGATTCCTGTGGCGTTATGGGGCGGGTGCAGGTAAGTGATGCCTCTGTGTGATTAGTTGATATTACGTGCACTCTGTTAATTAAGACGCATGTAAAAGTTATTCTATGGTACAAACTGGAAATGTCGAAACTCTATAATCTTCAAACAAGAAAATATGCCGAATAAATTATTCGATGTAATAACAATGACACTTACTGTCTCAATAAAAATGCATGTCCACTTTTAACAGCTGTTCGCAATAAAAGATTTATCGCCCGTTCGTTACAACCCACAACTCATAACAATACCTAACTGCACACTCGCCCAAGCACTGACATTTTGACAAATTGTACAACTTGTGAACGACTTGAAATCCCGCTCAACAGCGTCGCCACTAAAGCAGAAACAATGACAACTCCCACACGTTTCATCTTCACTGGGCAGGCCCAGACCACACCGGTGTTATTGCCGGAAAGCGGGAAAGGAAAGCACTTTCTAATTAACGACTGACACAGCAACAGCGTTCTTTTTATCACTTGTCGTGCCAGTCGTAGCCGTAGTTACACTGACTGGCAAGTTGTGTCTGAGTGGAAACGGAGCACAATTTCACTCCACTTCTAAACTTAAAAGTCGTATATCATTCCCCAAGGTGCACGGACGGACCAACGGAGCAGCTGTGCACCTCTGATGCGTACCACCGCTTACTACTCGGGCAGTGATGCCAGAACGGGGGATAATTCCATCTATCCACAGAAGGGTAATTCTCGCTGAGACCGGCCCACTATTTACACCTTGTCTTCAAAAATGTTTAAGGTGGCGATTTTCTGAAAGTCCTCGCTAAAAAAATAAGGAAAATGTATTTGGTTACTCAAATTGATGGACCCCCCGTTAGTTAGAGCCACAACAATTTTTGCAGACCCCTCGATTTTGGTCAAATGGTGGCTCATTCAAACCGTTATAACTCGAAAACATGTCCAAAACCCACCTCAAAACGAATTGTTGTTGAAAAGAGGAAAGATAGAGCAACTATTTACAATAATAAAAAATATGGTCGGCCATTTTGATTTTGGCCGCCATATTGGATTTTTACACCAAAACATTTTTTTTCGCCATGATGGCAACAACCGATTTTCATTTTTTTTGCATTAATTGAAAGCAGAGATATTTATACATTAAATATCAAAAAATTAGAGATGTCTTTTTCTTCTTTCAAAAGTTATCTGCAATCAAAAATGCATGAGCTTCTGCAATTGTACTTTGAGAATAAATGGAATGTCCCAGTCCACGCTATGTCCAAAGGGAAGTATTATGAAAATCGAATGTACCTCAAATGTTATTCCCTAGGATCGTAGCTTTGGACCTCTAGTTTCAGAATCTGAGCGGTTTAAAATATATCATCTTGGGTTTTTTTTATATTTTTGATTTTTTTTTTCCTGTTTTCCCATACAAATATCGTAAAATGTCATTTTAAGGTCAATTTCACCCATATAATAATGTATGGGAAAAAACCCAAGATGGATTATTTTAAACCAAACATTTTCCGAATCTAGAGGTCCAAAAATATGGTTCTAGCCAATAAATTTTGAGGTACATTCAGTTTTCATAATACTTCCCTTTGGACATAGCGTGCAGTCCCTTATTCAGTTGGATCTCAGTGCAATTGGTACCAGTTCAGATCAATCACGGAGGAGCAACCATTGACATGTACATATAGTCAGAATTGATCGTTGATCGTTTGATCATTCAACACGAGCCCAGCCTTTGCTGCTTCGCATATCAATTTTTTTTTTCCGATCCTCGTAAGTTCCTCGTCAGTGAACCTACCCTCTTCGCCAACCCACTATGGGGCGGATCCATACAAACAGGTGACCAAAAATATTTTCGCGTCAATTTCATAATGTTTTGCTCCTATTCGTAAGGTTTATGCCTGAAAAATATAAAAAACATGTTGAACAGGTTGTTTGACCACGACAGTTTCAAACAGCATGAAATTATAAGGACATTGCATACTTTTAGGCGTTTAAGGATTTCTGTTCCTATTTACAAAATGTATTCCAATTCGTAAAAACACGCTTCGCTATGTGATGCAAGACCATATTTAGACTCCACTATGATTGATTTACCGAGAAAAGTGGCCATGGTGACCAAATGTTTGCTCAGAGGTATTTAATGGCCAATAGTATGATTTCATATTGCAATATCTCAATCATCGCCGACAACTTGATTGGAATTGCAGAATAGCAGCTAGTAGCAGCCAAATTTGATTTCAATGTCTCCCAGGGATCCTAAACAAAGACATAGAAGTAGTCCCGAAGCGAAACTTTGCGAAACTTTTTTTTGTATGAAACGGTTTGTATGGAGAAAATTTGATTTTTCTAATGTGATACCATTTAATAGTTTTACAATCAACACTTCTACGTCAGATACGTCATTCGAAAGGTTTATAAGCAAGCTTTTAGAAACTACTTTAAAAGTATGACATTTTTCATTTAAGCCAAAGATATGTAAAGTTGAACATTTCATTCGTTTTACCAAAAATTGGCAATGGTCTCATTCTGCTACCAATATCTCGATAAGGATAGGGATGAGAAAACTAATATTTTATGGTTTACTGGTCCAAGGGATCTACTTTCAACTACCGAAGCTAAAACTCAAATTGAATGAGGTCAATTATCGATTTTTTGCCACCTGAATCCCCTTAGTGCAACCCAGTCCCCAGTACACAAAAGGCCAGTATCACAATCAAGCTGGAAAAAATTGATTACTCCGAAACGAAGTATATCCGGCACATGGGTCTGCGACACAGTTTTTTTATAATGATCAGGGGTATTCATTGGCAAGAATTTAGTAGTTCGCAAATTATCCGCATGGGTGGCGCCACCATCTTACTTTTTAGTTTTACATCCTAGAGCTTGTCCTAGAGACTTTACAAAATGAACAACTTTTGCCCAGACGTCAAAATCCAACAGCCTACTGTTTTCAAGTTATTTTGAAAATAAATAAATTATAATTGTCAAAAATCAGTTTTAGCAGTGTAGAATCAGCATATTTTTTTTTTATCTGTATTAACGAGATTTTTAGCCCTAGGCTAGTTCATCTCGGGACCCACGCTTTACTTCCCTTCCGAAGGAAGAACTCACATTTTGTGAGTTTGTCGGGAACGGGATTCGATCCCAGGTCCTCAGCGTGATAGTCAAGTGTTCTAACCATCACGCCAGGTCCGTAGAATCAGCATAACTTAAAATACACAATAATAAAAATTTTAATAAATGTTTTTAGCTTGTTGTAGATGGGTCAAATAATAACTTTTGGACAGTAGTTGGTGGAATATTAACATCAAAAATTGAAGAAAAAATAAAAAAAAATCAAATAAATTGTGTAATTTTTAAATTAAAATATCTCACAAAGTGCAAAAATCACAACTTGTAATTTTCAGCAAATATCCATCAATACTAGGCAAACATACTGTCAAATATTTGAAGAGGTATATTTTGGTGGTTTTGGGATATTTGATCCCTTTCAATAGTATTAGTAAAGATGGTGCCAGCGTCTAACTTTTGACCGTGAAATGGTTTCTTCGAGAAAGTTGTTTGTTTTAACAAAATAAAGATCGCTATGAACGTTGAAATTCCACGGCATACAAGTTTATTTTCAAAATAACTGCAAAATAAACAATTTTACCGAAAAGTCGAAGTCCCTAGAACTAGCCCTTGGACGTAAAACTTAAAAATTAGATGGTGGTGCCACATATGTGAATAAGTTGCGAACTACTACATTCTTGGCAATCAATTCCCCTGATCACCATGTGCCAGAATGCTTCGCTTCGGGGTAATTAATTTTGTCCCGCTAGATTGCGATGCTGGCCCTTAGTGCAGTGGTCCTACAAAAGAAGACCAAGGACTCGGAACATGACCCGGGCAGAGCCCTCGATGATCCTCTCCAGGAGGAGTCACTACATTAGCGTTGGCCAAATTTGGCTGAGACATCGAGTGTTAGATATCCTGGGACTTCACTTTGCCTGCACAGCTTGCTACTGTCACGGCCTTTGCAGTCCCATGACTTGTGTCTCGGTTCAAAATACCTGAAGCAAGCCTCCTGTGGTTCATATATGCCCAGCGAACATACCGACCAGCCCAGCTTAAGCTTCACTTCCTTACTTTAAACTATTTTTTTTTTATCTGTAGTTTATCTGGCTAGTTCATCTCGGGACCAACGCTTTACTTCCCTTCCGAAGGAAGAACTCACATTTTGCGAGTTGGTCGGGAGTGGGATTCGATCCCAGGTCCTCGGCGTGATGGTCAAGAGTTCTAACCATTACACCAGGTCCGCTCCCACGAACTAATTGGCACCCATCATAGATAGCTGAACCAAGGCCGCATTTTCATAGCCAAACGGCTGCGGTGGCCGCCTGCACCTTGCAGTGTTGCTGCGGTACAATGCCAAGCACTATTGCGTCCGTCGTCCATGTTTTCGACCTTTACCGCCACTTCAACGGTAAGATCCCATATCTTGCCAAGTATATCGTCCACCAGACACTTGTAGGCAACGCCCTTACGCAATTTGCCCCTCTTGAGCTCGAGGATCGTTTCGCGATACGGGTACGTTTAATACTGCGTATGTCAGCTCCAAGATCCGAGAGCTTGGCATCTCTCCTCATCGCCCTGACCTGCCCTAACCTGTGGTAGCTGAGGGCCCACCAACGGTCATAACTTCTTGTTCTAGGAAGGGCCAGCCTTTTCAGGGCTACGCTTCCCAGCCTTCCAGTATGCCTGGCCGGGTCCGACGTCCCAAGCAACACACATGTCACTGTGACGTATTTCTAGTATTGTGTTAGAAGTACGTCACAGTAACAAGACATGCAATATTGTAACTCTTATATAACATGTGTGTTATATATAAACCGGCCTTACGAGCTAAATCTGGTGGCTCCTCTCCTGACGGCTTCAGACTACCCACATGAATACGAAGGCCTAAGTCTGGGTAGACTTCGGCAGCTTCAGGTTCAACTCTGCGGCTGCCGCAGTTATCATGCGGTTATCATAGTCCTGCTTACCGCCATAATCGACTTACGAAGTGTAAGCAAACTCTGCTTGAGATCCCCGCTGATACTAAACTTCGAGGACGCAAAGTCGATTAGGGAATGAAGCTGCGCTTTGTGGTCGGCATCAGTCATTTAGGCGTGTAGTAGGGCTCCAAATATTTACTTTCAGTCCTGAGCACCTGGAGGGCCGAAGAGAAAAATCTCCATCCTGGGTCATGGCTCGGTTTGTGGCTGTCGCTCTCCATCCTCGGTCACGCCTAATGCTCGCCTAGTCACGCTCCACCTGGTCCACCCATCGTGCTTTCTGCGTTCCACGCCTTCTTGTGCCAACCGTGATCCGATCGCGAACACAAACTTTGCAGCTTTGCAGGGTTGTTGTCAGGCATTATTGCAACACACCCTGCCCACCATATCCTTCCAGCTTTAGCCATCTTCTGGATGCTGGGTTCGCAGAATGCAAGCGAGCTGGTGGTTCATCTTTCTCCGCCATACACCGTTCTCCTGCACACCGCCGAAGATCGTCCTTAGTACGCGTTGCTCGAAAACTCCGAGTGCTTGTAGGTCCTCCTCGAGCATGGTACATGTCTCGTGTCCGTAGAGGACCACCGGTCTTATTAGCGTTTTGTACATGGTGCTTTTGTTGTCAGCTGTCAGTAAGGTCTTGAGGTAAATGAATCCCTCCACCTCCTAGAAGGTATCCTCGTCTATCGTAACATTACTAGTAGTAATTTACTACCCAGTAGTAATTACTACTAGTAATTTACTACCCAGTAGTAATTTACTACCCAGACGGATCCGGTCGTATTCGGTTCCGCCTACCAGCATGTACATTGTTTTCGAGGCATTCACCACCAGTCCGACCTTTGCTGCTTCGCGTTTCAGGCGGGTCTACAGCTTTGTCACCGTTCCAAATTGGTCTGACGATAATGTTCATGTCGTTCGTAGGGTCTCCTAGTGAGGAAGGCTATGGGTCGCTAATCCGGGATGTAGAGCCATATATAAGAAAAAGTCCATCCTCCTCTCCTCTTCTTGGCGTAACGTCCTCACTGGGACAAAGCCTGCTTCTCAGATTAGTGTTCTATGAGCACTTCCACAGTTTTTAACTGAGAGCTTCCTCTGCCAATGACCATTTTGCATGTGTATATCGTGTGGCAGGCACGAAGATACTCTATGCCCAAGGAAGTCAAGGAAATTTCCTTTACGAAAAGATCCTGGACCGACCGGGAATCGAACCCGTCACCCTCAGCATGGTCATGCTGAATACCCGTGCGTTTACCGCCTCGGCTATATGGGCCCTCAAGAAGTTCAGAAGTCCATGTCGTTCGCGAAGCACACAAATTGACCGGATTTTGTAAAAATCGTACCCGACCCTGCTGTTGAGCCCGACTCGTCGCATTACACCTTCCAGAGCGATGTTGAAGAGTAGGCATGAGAGTCCGTCACCTTGTCGCAGTCCCCGGCGAGATTCGAATGAACTGGATAGTTCACCCGGAACCCATACGCAGTTTTACGCACCATCCATCTTAAGCAATAATGGACGGTGCGCAAAACTGCGTATGTCTGGTCAGCTTCCGAGGAAAGCCGTTTTCGTCCATGATTTTCCATAGCTTTGTACGGTCGATACTGTCGTATGCCGCTTTGAAGTCGATTAACAGGTAATGCATTGGGACCTGGTATTCACGGCATTTCTGGAGGATTTGCCGTACGGTGAAGATCTGGTCCGTTGTCGACCGGCCGTTGATGGAGCCAGCTTCCACGAACTTATAAAAGTGACAGACGACGGAAGGTAATCTAGGATAGCAATTTGTAGGCAGCATTCAAAATGGTAACTCTGATGTTAGGGTAAATGCACTAGTCTTCGCCCCCTCCCTAATTTTCGCCCCCCTAATAAAACATTCGTAGTTTTTGTGATTAATTAGGTAGATTGTTGTTTGCTTTTCAACGTATCTGAGAGAGCAAACAAAAATCAATCTTATGCACTAATGATATTCACAAAACCAATAGCTTAATCTATCGAAATAGCGATTGTGAAATAGTCATGGCAATGATGTATGTTTTTTTCAACGCAATGCAAACAGTAGCGATAATCAGAACCTGGGAAGACATACAAAATCAACTCTTCCAACCCAAAATAATGATCATTGATAATCATACAAGTCTTAGGAATACACAGCACGTTATTAATTTAGCTGAATTGATAAAATTTATCAATTTTTAACTATTTTCATAGCTGGCGAAAATTAGAGCACAGAATTTTAAGTTTCCAATTTTCGCCCCTGGCGAAATCCCTTGTCCCGTTCTATTCGTATTGGGTGTTTCAGTTTTCGCCCCTCCGTTCCTCGTACTGAAATCGAGTGTGGAGATAACGGATGAGGTGAAGTTGATCTTTGTGAGGTAGGGGAAAGTGGGGCAAAATGTACCATTTATGCAAACGTGGTCATTCTAATCTATTTCATGAGTGTCTTCTGTGATTTTTTGGCCACTGAATTCAAAGGTCGATTCGACACCCAATTTTAAACGCAATTTTCGACGATCCTCTTCAAATTGAGTCTCCTTGCTTCCTTTTTTATGCGACGTCTTTCAGTCATCGTTGGAAAAAAAGATGAGAGCGAAAATGAAATGCGAGCGAGCCAGCCAGAAAAGCACGTGCCTATCTGTCACTTTTGACACATTTGACTGTGAAGTCAGGTGTGAAGTGGGGGCGATTTCGGGACTGTTCGTGGCACGAACGTTCCAAACCGTCGGGAATGTCCGCACAATCTATTTTGGAGGATAGTTTACTATTTTGTATGAAAGACGTCAATTTTTGGTTCGCGTGACGCAAATACACCGAATCAAATAAATAATTGAGGAGTCTAGATGTAAGTGACCTTTTTGTCCTTTATCCCAAAAGTCAAACTTTTCTAAACTTGTTTAAAACTATGTTACGTTGATGACAAGAAATACAAAAAAAAATGGGAGAGAAAATGGAATTGATTTTGAAAGACTTTGCATGGGGTGAACAATTGATGATAAATTTCGCGTCTCTTTTACTCACGATGGTTTATCACTAACACTCTATGGCTCAAACTCTCTGAATTGAAAAAATAGTGTTAAATCTTAGGTGTTGGAAAATTTTACGGGCGAAACTTCCGCTGGCATTTTTCGCTTTGGCTAGTAATGAAATGTAACTTCCACTCAACTCTCATTTAACTATTCGCAAAGAAAGAATGATTACAGACGCTTGTGGTAGTTAACACAGCGTAACAAAAATCAACTTTTGGTCTGTCTAAAGAGCAAACTTATGTGTCTCTGACAGATTTTGGACTGCTGAATCCGAATCCGGGCTCAGATTTGCTCCAACACGTCACAATTTTGAGCTATACCTCAATTTATAGGGCAAAATATGCGATTTTGGGCTTTTTTTACTGCAAGCCATTAATCATGGAAATATTTTTTTTAAGCAATCAAAAAGTTAATTGGTCAATAAACATCCAAATTAACGACTCATGCAAAATATTTCGTTTTACCAAATCGTATTTGATAGTTTTAAGCGATTTATGTTATGTACGATATTTCCCATACAAGTCACCCTTCAAAAGTTGCATGCAAGTTTTCATACTAACATAAAATGCTTAAATCTATCAAATTTGATTAGGTAAAACGAAATATTTTGCATGAGTTGTTAATTTAGATGTTAATTGACCAATTAACCTTTTGATTGCTTAAAAATAATATTTCCATGCTTAATGGCTTGCAATCAAAAGAGCCCAAAATCGCGTATTTTGCCCTATAAATTGAGGTATAGCTCAAAATTGTGACGTGTTGGAGCAAATCTGAGCCCGGATTCGGATTCAGCGGCCCAAAATCCTTCGGAGACACATAAGTTTGCTCTTGAGACAAAAAAATGTTGCGCTGTGTAATTGGTCAATGTCAATCGCTTGAATTCCATGTACCTACTTCAAATTAGAAAATCTTTTTGACGTAATTTATTTAGGTATAAGAATATTTCTGGCGTTTGATTGAAATAAGTCGTAAGTTTGCTGTGAGTCTTATGCAGATTGGACTTGTTCAAATTTTAGATTTACAAAATCCCTGCATTTTTTTAACTTTCGCCAAGATCCACACACTTAATTTGGAATACCTTTATCGGTAAATTTTTGACTCAAATAGAACAGCTGTATGCAGCTATACTGCATTGTTAATCTTTTGCACCAGATTTTGACAGTTGGCGTACTGAGCCTCAGTAAAATCGATTAGCGAAGCTATCGAAATAGTTCTGCTGTTCTATTTTCGTCAAAAAAGTGCTGAACAGACAATTCAGGATTGAGTATGCACACAGCCAAGCACTAAGTAAAAAACAATATTACCGATCCCTCAGCAACTTTGACAGTTTGTTACTCAGATTCAGCAATTGTTTTTTTTCTTCTGAGAACCATCTAACAAACGTCACTTTTTACTATTTTCACAGTGAGTACAGTACAGTCAGCAACTGTGTGAGAACAGCCAAATTCACAGCCTAGTGTATAATTTCAAAATTAGTAGTCCTAATAGATATTTTTTTTTCGTGACGTAATTTATTGATTGATTTATCTTTATTATAGAGACTTTCAGCCCTTGGCTGGTTCGTCTCTTTTCTAAAATCTGGATGTTCCCCTTAAGTTATGTGATGCAAAAAAAAACATTTCAAAATCATCCATCTTCTTCTTCTGTATGGCTCTACGTTCCCACTGGAACTTGGCCTGCCTCACTAGGCTAACTGGAGACCCGGATTCTTTATCAATTCTTGAATGGAAGCCATTCCTTTCGTTCTATTTTTTTGCATGGGACGTCAACAGACCACCCACTTCACCCCACAAAGCGTGACGTAATTTGTGTACGTACCCCATTAATACGTAATGTTTGGTTGGCCATGTTTTCTACTTTACAATCTATCTATTGATCTATGTATGTATTGTCTCAAGGAGGCGAGTAATATGCAAACAGGAAAATCATTTTTTTCTTCATTTTGCAGACGGGAGCTCGCTTTGGGTTACTCAAAAACGCAGAAGCTTGCCGGGATAATTCATATTCAATAAAAATTTTAAGATAGCCATGATCGAATTGAGGAAAACTTATGGGCAACTAAAGGGGACGAAAATTAGAGCGGAGGTGGGGCGAAGATTGAATTTTGGGGGGCGAAAAATAAATCACAAATCAATATTGAAAATTGTTATTTTAATGTATTAAATCTTTATTTAATGGTACTTTTGAGCTGAGTTATCACTGATTGAAGGATAATTAGCAAGTAACACCGAAGAAACATAGATATTATCGGAAATATATGTTGAAACTCAATAATTTGTATAGTTCAATGCTTTAGGGGGGCGAAATCTAGTGCTTTTACCCTATCACATTCCAAATGGTCGTCTTGTGAATGGAGCAATTTACCCCTTCCTTCCATTCCTCCGGTAGATGTTCGATTTCCCATGTCCTGACTATCAACCGGTGCAGACAGGAGGCCAACTTTTCTGGGCCCATCTTGATGAGTTCAGCAGCGATACCATGCTTTTGAACTGGTGAATGGCATCCTGAACTTCCCTCAGCTAACTTGCATTAGCGTAGTCGTTCTCTCCGTTGTCGTGGTCTTCCGTGCCTACGTCCTCCACGCCATTTGGGTGCTCGTCTAAGTACTGCTTCCACCATTCGTTCATCTCATGTCCGTCCGTCAAGATGCCTCCGTCCTTATCCCTAAATATTTGGCACGCAACCGTTGCGGGATGCGTTGAGCTTCTCGTAGAACTTCCGTGTTTTTTTTTTATTTGAGAGACTTTACATTTCCTCGCCCTTCGCTTCTTCCAGACAGCGTTTTTTTTCATCTGGGACAGCTGGGTCTAGTGTTGCCGCTTCAGTGTGTGTCGTTATACGGCCGGGCCCCATTACCGCCCGTGCTGCGTTCTTCGCCTTTAAAATCGCTCTGCGCTCCTCGTAGAACCATTCGTTCCGTTGACTCCGTTGGACGTAACCGACCTTGTCTCGGCTGCGTTTTTAATGGCATGGCTGCTTTGGCAGTTTTTCAGTAGTCCTATACAATGATGCAAATGATCACCTCACTAGTGCTCATCACAACTCATCAACTGTATATTTATCGCGTGCGATTGAACTGTGCACTGATCAGCGATGACCAGCAGCAAAGAGGTGGCAAAACGAACATGATGTAAATCACAAACGATTTTGCACTCATCTGACTGGGCCGTCACACGCTCGCCCGAACAGCCGAACCATACCGAATAGGTTGGTTTGCGAAACTACGGCATGAACGCTCGACACGCACACAGAAGCAACATTCGCGTGTACCGATATCATACTAATAAAGCTTCCAGCCAACGATGCTTCGCGATAATGGCTAGTTTCCACCTGGTAAGTACTGTGTAAAAAGATAGGACAAGTAATGGTCACGTAAAACTTTTGCAATCAAAATTACTTAAGCGTTCGCAGTTGATAAGTAATTTGCAGCCAGAAAGATTTGCCAACAGATGGCACTGTCATGCGATGCTGTCAGTCATGTTGTTAATTTTCCGTACGGAATAATATGTCGATGTATTATTCCGTGAGTTAAAGTGGCATTTCTCTTTCGTTTTTGTTTCTTCTTTCGCGCCAAAGACATCAGGGTGCATTAAGCTGTTAGTACACAGGGGCCTTAGGCATGTGGTACACAGCGTCAAATATTTTATTTATTTATTTGATTGACGTCAAATAAATAAAAAAAAATTACAAGAAAAGAACTCAAGAAACAACATCAGTTTGAAGCGGAAAACGCAATGGGTTCAGCAACGGAATGCGGTACGTACTAAAAAATCCGCAAGTATGCCGCTGCGGCATAGGCGCCAACTTGTGACGTAGTTGGCGAAACTCTCCAAAATTGGACAAAATTCAACTTTTTTTTCTGTCCAATGCACTAGTTTTCACGTGAATAAGATGAATTGCATCGATATTTTCCGCATTCGATTGGTTTTGAAAGGCCTTGCCCCCCAACTACGCCACAAGTTGGCGCGTATGCGCTACGGCAAAACACAATGAGCACGGATATCCTGCGGTTAATTTCAGAACAACTCCAGCTCGGTGAATATGTTTGTTTCCTGGAAGAAAGGAATTATGTGAGAATCTGCAGCAAGATCTGCAGCATTGCTCTTGCTTTGTTTTGCTCTATCAAAAGAAATCTGAGGTTTTCTAGTTCTCGAAAATTCCTAAAAAAATCTCTAAGGAGTTTTCCGATATTTCCTCTAGAATGTCCCCCAGGAGTTCAAGGAAATTCATCCAGAAGTTCTCTTCCAGTTCTTCCTCCAGGAGATAATTAGGAATTCTTCCGGATTTTCCCGGATATTCCCGTGGGAGTTCCCCGTAAATTCCTCCAGGAGTTCCCCGGGAATTCCTCAAAGTGTTCCGGAAATTCCTCCAGGGATTCCCCCGGGAAATCATCCAGAAATTATCAGGTTTTTCTTCCAGGAAACCCCCAATAAAACTTCCGGGAGTTTCCGGGAATGCCTCCAGAAGTTCCCCGTTAATTCCTTCAGGTGTTTGCCGGGAATATATCCAAAAGTTCCCCGTGAATTCTTGTAGGAGTTCTCCGGGATATCCTGCAGAAATTCCCTTGGAATTCCCTAATGAGTTTCCAAGAAATTCCTCCAGGAGTTTCCCACGAACTCATCTAAAATTGATTCGGGAATTCCACCAGAAGTTCACCAATAATTCCACCAGGAATTTTCCGGGATTTCCTCTGAAATTCCCGTGCAATTCTTCCAGAATTCCTGCAGGACTTTCCTGTAACCGCCAGAGTCCCAGCAGAATTCCTTCCATCGTAGTCCGAACGCCTAAATTGCAGAATTTCAAATTAGTATCTAACCTTACTTCTCTCTGTTATACCATTAAAAGTTCCCCCAGAATTCCAGCGCAATGTCTCTAATCAGTATTTTCCTTGGAAAGCTTCACAACTCCGTCGGAATCTCACTATCTGGATTTTCCCCCAAAAGCCCACCCAAAAGTTTTAAATTGAATCATTTTCCCTACACGTGCGCGAAAAAGTACATTTAAATTTCAATAACATTTCCTGAGGAAACGAACGAAAAGTCCAAATCGTAAACAACCTGGTGCCCTTTTCTTCACATCCTTCTTACAGCATCGTTTCGTTAAAATGCTGTCTGTTAAACAAATGTCAAAATTACTTACGGAAAAAGGTGAAATTTTACTTGAGCGCTCTACTTGGCCACAGGAAACTTAGCTTAAGCTGTCGAGAAGCATCGAAAGCGATGAAAAGAGATGCTTGGCTAGAACGCAACGGCTTAACGGCGAAAAGGAAGAGTCAACTATGCTGATTAGTGTTGAGTCCGTTCGTGTGCTACTCGTATGGGAGGTTGATTGAATAAAGCGAGGATGGGTGAAAACGTATTCGTTGTCGAAAGCAAATCGCATCATTTCGTGAATGTTTTCATCAAATAGCAAGCTTGGTCCTATATATGGGCAACACCGAAAGATTGTGCGCGCACGCTGTGGCGACATCTAATTACTTCAGTCATTCTAGGTTGTTCCGTGGTGGTCACCAGTACCGTACATTGCTGATGACGGAGAGTTTTTGACGCAGCTTGGTCATCACCAGGTCAGAGTGGATGCTCGGCGTCACAATGGGTCCTGACGTCGATAATGTCGAAGAAGAGCTGTGGAAGTGTCGACTATGGATTACTGCACGAAAATATACTGACCTACTTATTCTCACATGAAATTTGACGTTTGAGCGATGTCGGCACCGCTCAAACGTCAAATTTTCTGTGAGGGTAAGAAGGCCAGCATAAATTCGTGCAGTGGACTATGTTGGAAGATGGTGTTACTAATGGCCATGTTCTTGGAGACGGTGAAATCGATGAGTAAGCCATATTTGTTCGTCAGCTAGTATGCGTTGAACTTTCATTCGTCTATCTGAATTCCTCCTCCTGGCAATAGTATACCTACTATGATTGGGGGGAAGTGACTGAAATGGTGTGGTTGGTTATGGCTGGCTACCCTTGAAAACAATGAGAAGAATATTCTTGGAAACATGGTAAACTTTGCTTATAGCTTTTCATCGAAATCGCTTTCCAAGAACTCTGTCATCACTGCCAGCTAACTATTACAGTAGCTCCATCAGAAAGCTTGTAAATTCTCCTTTTCTAACTCTTACCATTTACCTCGCATCTCTTTGTTTCTCTTTTTCTATGTACCACCTCCACCATCACCACTCATCAAAGGCGAGTGAGAACACGGCCAAAGTTCTGATGGCAGCCGGCTACTCTTGCGAGTGTCGTGGACCCATTCCGGTTAAAGGTAAGGGCATCCTTACGACGTACTTCGTGAAAACGCCATTCGACGAAAAGATTTAAAGACTCGGAGCAGAATGTGTGAAAAAGGGCACCTACCGCTACCACAGCAACCAAAAGGGGCAACGAATATAATTACCGGTCCCATCTGTCGACCATCGTCGTCGGTATCCGTGCTAAGCGCTGTTGTTTTGCAACCCGACGTGACGCGTGAAAGAATGAGTGAGTAACCTACTTTTAATTATTCAAACAGGGGCTAGAAAGCTGTGTAGAAAATGGAAACAGGACTAAGAGCAGCATAGCTGAATCTTGAGTGTTAATGATGTGTAAACACGTTTAGGGTCAAACTCTTTTAGCATGTCTAAACGTTTTCTATAGGCAGTGCTACAGACCTACTGGTACAACAATAGACCATTGCTTTCCAAACTTTTCCA
Source organism: Aedes albopictus (assembly GCF_035046485.1). NCBI lineage: Eukaryota > Metazoa > Arthropoda > Insecta > Diptera > Culicidae > Aedes > Aedes albopictus. The sequence continues at coordinate 290,812,368 of NC_085138.1, read as the reverse complement.
GCTTTCAACTTTCTACGATTTCCAAACTCAAATAATTTCAAAACTATTGAGCATAAAACTTATTTATAAACAGTCAACAGCGAGATAATGGGAATCTGTTTCAATTTACCCATATCAACGGAATTATCGCAAGGATAGCCAAATCATTCCTCAAAGTCGATAAGCTCTCGTATGCTAGGGTAAAAGCTTCCTTAGTGGAGGTAGTACCAATAGTGGTGGTAGTGCCAATTCAGCACTATTTCGAGCAAAAAGCTTGCAAATGACATTTTTAATAGAAGCATCATAACTAATTAATAACATTAATTCAGTTTTGTATTTAGGATTTGCCGAAAAACCTATTTTAAACAATTATTTTCCTTAAATTTTTTGCTCCTTTGCAGCTACAGTGGTGGTAGTGTTCCTATAGTGGTAGGTCCCATAAGAATTCAATGGGATGCGCCACTATAGGAACCAATGTTAAATTTTACCCCCATAATAGGAACCGTGTACCTATAGTTGGTGCAAGTGATTTATTAGCAAAAACTGAAATAAACAATGGTTTTTACATTTTTCCTAGCAAATTTAAGTGAAAAACTACCGATTAACGTTTTCAGACTTTTTATTTTGTGGTATTATCAATTTTATTCAATTATTTTTCCACAAGGAGCTACTAATAGCACCACTATTGGTACATTTACCCTATGGGTCCATTCGATTTGTTTGTATATCTAATGACGATGAAGCGGACTTATAAACCCAAGTAACATTTTGATGACCATTAAGTATTGTAGAGGTTTTAAGAACCGTCATAAAACCTAATATTTTTATTTCTGTTTCATGATGGTTGTAGAAACCTTGTCTAGTCTATTTGACTAAAAATTGTTACTTGGGAAGAATTTTAAATGATTCACCCACTTATCATGCTTACAATGACTCGTGTAATATCTTTGAGAAAAATGCAATCTGGAAAAACGTTTATTGCTGTAGATAGGTTAGTAGGTCATGTAGTACTTTTAGCTGAAAATGATGTAATTTAATATCAGCAAATAAAAATAAGACAAATCAAAACACCAGAAACCAAACACACAAAGTAGTTATGAATTCATTCGTCAACAAAATGAATATTTTATTCTTAGAGGCTGTGTAACTTCCACTAACAAACAGTTTAGTCGTGAGCCATTCTACAAAAGTTTAAACTTGCAAATTCAACATTAACAGAAAGAATATAAATCACGTGCATGCATAGAATGTACTGAATATCACATTTATGGGCCTACCCCTAACGTTTCCGAAAGCAGTGGAATCCCTTTTTATACACTCATTTTACACCCTCCTTCCTCAGCAAGTACATCACCGTTACCTCATCGCCATAATTTATTCATCATACATTATTCCAAAGCGAGCATTTTGCATAACATATCTTTCCAAGCGTGAAGCAGTTTTAGTTATCCACCCGCAGCATTCAATCAATAATCTCGAAAGAGATAATGTAAGCACATACACACACGACTCAAAGCCTCTAACCAAAGCATGTTTTAGCTGCGAAACAAACTGAGTAAGATACAAAGTAGTAAATCCAATTGAAGTCAGAGATAGCTACCTTAGTTCATAAGTGGTTTATACATTAAAATAAAATCAAATTCCATTTCGGTTGCGCCATTTCGAACAAAAATATCACGCCAAATTAAATTAAAATAAAAAATTGTCAATTGAAACTCGAGTGTCAGAACTGGGTAGACTTTCAATGTGAAAGAAACTTCCCGGAAAGAAAAAACCACACACTCATAATACGCACTTTTTTGGAACAAATATGATTCATTACAACTGCTGACATGGGATGCTGCCGTAAAAACACAACTCTTTCATGGGTAAGACCCTTTTTACCCACAAAACGTTGGCAGGTAGGTTCTATTTATTTTCCTTGAATTCACATTGTATACCACAACTTTATGAACGAGCCGACTGCCAAAACAAGTGTTAGTATAGGAGTAAAACAATATTACTTTTCGTTTTCATTTTCATTACGTTGCATTTTTTCTCAAATGAAGGCTAACTGAAGTTTTCCCAAATGTAGAATAACGAGCCTCTGGAGCCGCCCTTCTGATTCGCTGGATTCTAGGTGATTACCAACCGCTGTGCGTGTTCATTTACATGGATATTGTTTATGCTATACTTTACTATATGTCAATTAATTCAATAGAGAGACTTAGTGCCAGAGCTTGATAGCAAGTTGATACCTAATTTCGATGTTGTGATACTCAAAATTATGATAACGCAGGTTGTTGTCATTTTGGCCGTTTTTGAAGATAAAACATCGAAAATGTGAGCAGAGAACTTTCTATACGACAACAAGTTACTTAATATTTTCTATTGTCGTCGCGGTTGAAACTCGAAGATTCCCCACACCCGACAATCGAAATTCCTCAAAATCCATACGTGAAACCTAACGTCGGACGTAGTGCGCTGGACAGCGGACCTGGCCATCTATCCAGCGCACTGTGCCCGACGTACGTCCGACACATGGTTTAGGAGAAAATTCTATTTTCGCTTGTCAAAAACTCCGATTTTCAACTGTACGAACAATACTATAAATAGTATAGCATACAGATCGAAAAAAGAGTGTAAAATTCTGTGACATATGATGCACATAATTGGAGCGTGGGATATCATAGAAGTTTACATGACATATCATGTAAAGTTCATGAAATATCATGTAAACTTCCATTATATGTCATGTAATTCAGCATGACTCTGAGAGTTTACATGACATATAACACAAGTTTACATGATATATCATGTAAACCATCATAATATTAAGTTTACATGAGTAAAATGAAGTTTACATGACGTGTAAATCTCATTATTTTTATCTGTGTAGCATGAACACTTACTCATATCGAAGATGGAGTTGCAATGATGATTGCAAGATGAAATGATGGTAAAAACTGCGAATATTCAAAAGATCACACAGATAAAAATAATGATATTTACACGTCATGTAAACTTAATTTTGGTCATATAAACTTAGTGTTATGATGGTTTACATGATATATCATGTAAATTTGTGTTATATGTCATGTAAATACTCAGAGTCCTGCTGAATTACATGACATATAATGGAAGTTTACATGAAATTTTATGACTTTTACATGATATGTCATGTAAACTTCTGTTTTATCCCACGCTCCAATCATGTGCATCATATGTCACAGAATTTTACACTCTTTTTTCGCTCTGTGCATATAGTATTGAGTATATAGTAGATAAAGAATTAAAGTTAAAAATCTCATCAAACTCCATTTCTTCGGACGATTGCGACCACGCCTGCTTTCGATTTATACTTATGTGACAATCGTGATGATAGATTCTTTATGCAATTCAGTATCATAATTTATGTTTTATATAACTCATTTTGGTATCCTAATGGCCAATTTTTCCGAACTAAATAGTTGTATAATGTTCATAATGCAACTCATTTGAGTTGCATTATGAACATTATGCAACTCAAATGGGTTGCATTATGAAAAAATCATTGCATAAAATTTTGTATGGAACTCGTTGCAAAACTCGATTTTTTAAGCACTCTTCGTACTTATCCAACTCGGCAAGCCTCGTTGGATAAATATACGACTCGTGATGAAAAAATCAACTTTTTGCCACTCGTTACATAAATAACTATTGCTGCTAACTGAGGGACAAATTTGCTTCACTTTTCGCCCAATGTTCACTTTCCGTGCCGAAAAACGAACTTTTAAAGTATCCACGCACTGTTCACTTTTCACGCCAAACCACAAACTTCCGGCAAGAAATTTTCTAATTTTATCTGCGCATATGCTTACTGTTTACGTTTGCGCTGAACAACAAAATGCTCTAGACACATTCCACGCACTTCTACACCACGGTTTTTGAACTTCGTGATTTTGATTCTTTTAGCCCCAAAATGAAGATAATTACTTATACCGTCAAGGCGCCATTCACCGTGGGGGCTCCATTCACCGTGTGCCTTCGAGTATTTTTTTTCATTAATCATAATATGGAAATAATCGGGCCCATATAGCCGAGGCGGTAAACGCACGGGTATCCAGCATGACCATGCTGAGGGTGACGGGTTCGATTCCCGGTCGGTCCAGGATCTTTTCGAAAAGGAAATTTCCTTGACTTCCTTGGGCATAGAGTATCTTCGTGCCTGCCACACGATATACGCATGCAAAAATGGTCATTGGCAGAGGAAGCTCTCAGTTAATAACTGTGGAAGTGCTCATAGAACACTAAGCTGAGAAGCAGGCTTTGTCCCAATGAGGACGTTACGCCAAGAAGAGAGAGAGAGCATATGGAAATAATGGAAAAATATTCGAAGGCACACGGTGAATGGCGCCTTGACGGTATTATTCAAATAGTACTTACAGTTTTGAAAAATGTTTCAGAAAAGTAGCTAACTTCTTTTAAAATTAAAAGCAGACAGAACAAAAGTGTGTTCGGCAAGTTTTCTTATATTGACAATTTCTATAACTTTGCTGAAGGCATAAGCACTCTATCTTCACTTATGAAAAAAGTACACAAACTTATAGATGGATTAATCACATTTGTAATATTTTCAAAAGAAGTGCTCCAGCACCTCAAAGATTTGTTAAACGATAGAAATGAAGGTGCACTCAGAAACAGGATTAACATAAAGGAAGGATGGGCTGCAAAACGGTGAGTCGATAAGGAGAGCATCCAATATAGCTCTGGTCCTCACAAGTTCCTACCTCATGCTTCCACGGGTCAAGCGATGACAAAGACCGCCAGCTAAGAGTTGTGTGCTTAGCTGGTAGTGCAGCCTGGGCACTGTTGTCCTTCTGACTTCAGCTAGATTGAGGAGGTACGATCCGAGTGTCTGTTCACCAAGGAGGTGCGGCTCAAACAGCGTCTGTTCTGGCATCCAGCGGCTGAGTAAGAAACGCTGCACCACGCCCAGCTAGATCCAAGGTGGTAGCCCCATCAGCGTGGTCGTCCCAGTGTTGGTTGGGACGTTAAACAGAACTGGCACGATGGCCCTCCGGCGAGACAGGAGTGTTGGCGTAGGCCCAATAAGCCACCCGTAAAAAAACCCATTGCGAATAACATAGGAGAAAATACGACTCGATACAATCGGCAAAGACCCACGCGACGAAATAAGGACTACGATTGGAAACTTGGAACATGGAATTGCAAGTCACTAGGTTTCGCAGGATGTGACAGGATAATCTACGACGAACTACATCCCCGCAACTTCGACATCGTGGCGTTGCAGGAACTTTGTTGGACTGGACAGAAAGTGTGGAAAAGCGGGCATCGAGCGGCTACCTTCTACCAAAGCTGTGGCACCACCAATGAACTGGGAACAGGATTTATAGTGTTGGGCAAGATGCGACAACGTGTGATCGGGTGGCAGCCGATCAACGCAAGGATGTACATGTTGAGAGTTAAGGGCCGTTTCTTCAACTACAGCATCATCAACGTCCACTGCCCACACGAAGGGAGACCCGATGACGAGAAAGAAGCGTTCTACGCGCAGTTAGAGCAAACATACGATGGTTGCTCGCCGCGTGACGTGAAAATCGTTGTCGGCGACATGAACGCGCAGGTAGGAAGGGAGGAAATGTACAGACCGGTAATCGGGCGAAACAGCCTGCATGCCGTATCGAATGATAACGGCCAGCGATGCGTAAACTTTGCAGCCTCCCGTGGTATGGTAGTCCGAAGCACCTTCTTCCCCCGCAAAGATATCCACAAAGCCACCTGGAGATCACCCGACCAACAAACAGAAAACCAAATCGACCACGTTCTGATCGACGGTAAATTCTTCTCGGATATAACCAATGTCCGCACATACCGCAGTGCGAATATAGATTCGGATCACTACTTAGTCGCTGTATGCATGCGCTCAAAACTTTCGACAGTTATCACCACGCGTCGAAGTCGAACGCCGCGACTCAACATCGAGCAGCTGCGTAACGTAGAAGTGGCTCAAGACTACGCGCAGCAGTTAGCAGTGGCCCTACCAACGGAAGAGCAGCTTGGCGCAGCTACACTTGAAGATGGCTGGAGGGACATCCGATCCGCCATAGGTAGTACCTCGGCTACAGCACTAGGCTTCGCGACTCCGAATCACAGAAACGACTGGTACGACGGCGAATGTGAACAGTTGAAAAACGAGAAGAATGCAGCATGGGCGAGAATGCTGCAACACCGTACGAGAGCGAATGAGGCACGTTACAAACAGGCGCGGAACAGGCAGAACTCAGTCTTCCGGATGAAGAAGCGCCAGCAGGAAGAACGAGATCGCGAAGCGATGGAAGAGCTGTACCGCGCTAAGGACACACGAAAGTTCTACGAGAAGCTGAACCGCTCGCGCAGAGGCTTTGTGCCACAAGCCGACATGTGCCGAGATAATCACGGGAATATTCTCACGAGCGAGCGTGAGGTGGTCGAGAGGTGGCGGCAGCATTACGATGAGCACCTCAATGGCGACATTGCAAGTACCGGAGGTGGCGTGGTAACAGATCTAGGAGTATGTGCACAGGACGAAAGACTTCCGGCCCCTGACCTTCAAGAGATTGAGGAGGAGGTCGGCCGGTTGAAAAACAACAAAGCCGCTGGAGCAGATCAACTACCAAGCGAGCTTCTAAAATACGGTGGAGAAGCACTGGTGAGAGCACTACACTGGGTCATTACCAAGATTTGGGAGGAGGAAGTATTACCGGAGGAATGGATGGAAGGTATCGTGTGTCCCATCTACAAAAAGGGCGACAAGTTGGATTGCGGGAACTACCGCGCGATCACACTACTGAGCGCTGCCTACAAGATACTCTCTCAAATTTTATGCCGCCGTCTATCACCGATTGCAAGAGAGTTCGTGGGACAATATCAGGCTGGATTTATGGGTGAACGCGCTACAACGGACCAGATGTTCGCCATCCGCCAGGTGTTGCAGAAATGCCGCGAATACAACGTGCCCACACATCACTTGTTCATCGATTTCAAAGCGGCGTATGATACAATCGATCGAGAACAGCTATGGCAGATTATGCACGAATACGGATTCCCGGATAAACTGATACGGTTGATCAAGGCGACGATGGATCGAGTGATGTGCGTAGTTCGAGTATCAGGGACACTCTCGAGTCCCTTCGAATCTCGCAGAGGGTTACGGCAAGGTGATGGTCTTTCGTGCTTGCTGTTCAACATTGCTTTGGAGGGTGTAATAAGAAGAGCGGGGATAAACACGAGTGGGACGATTTTCACGAAGTCCGTTCAGCTGCTTGGTTTCGCCGATGATATTGATATTATTGCTCGTAAATTTGAGACGATGGCGGAAACGTACATCCGACTAAAGAGTGCAGCCAGGCGAATCGGATTAGTCATTAATGTGTCGAAGACAAAGTACATGATGGCAAAGGGCTCCAGGGAGGAATCACCGCGCCCGCCACCCCGAATTCATATCGACGGTGATGAAATCGAGGCGGTTGAAGAATTCGTGTACTTGGGCTCACTGGTGACCGACGACAACGACACCAGCAGAGAAATTCAGAGGCGCATTGTGGCAGGAAATCGTGCCTACTTTGGACTCCGCAGAACTCTACGATCGAATAAAGTTCGCCGTAACACGAAGTTAACCATCTACAAAACGTTGATTAGACCGGTCGTCCTCTATGGGCACGAAACATGGACCCTACGTGCAGAGGACCAACGCGCCCTTGGAGTTTTCGAACGGAAGGTGTTGCGTACCATCTACGGCGGAGTGCAGATGGAAGACGGGACTTGGAGAAGGCGAATGAACCACGAGCTGCATCAGCTGCTGAGAGAACCAACCATCGTCCATACCGCGAAAATCGGGAGGCTACGGTGGGCGGGTCACGTCATCAGGATGTCGGATAGCAACCCGACTAAAATGGTTCTCGAGAGTCATCCGACCGGTACAAGAAGACGTGGAGCGCAGCGAGCTAGGTGGGTCGACCAAGTGGAGGACGATCTGCGGACCCTACGCAGAGTGCGGAACTGGAGACAAACAGCCATGGACCGAGTGGAATGGAGGCGGCTACTATGTACAGCAGAGGCCACCCCGGCCTTAGCCTGAGCGGTAAGGTAAGGTATAAAGGAAGGATTCTGAAAAAGACGGGATGCCGGTCCAATCTCTTTAGCGTGGAAGCGAGGAGCTGCATCAATCAATCCATCAGATTCTTGGATGGCCTTATATGCCCAATATACTAGAAAGGGCGCACACTAGAGTATGCTTAATACAAAGGGATAACTCTTTTTGAATTCGGTGTACGAGATATACTCGCGTGCTCTGCCCAACGGACTGATACCTCTTGAGGAGTGCTTTGTCGGCGAATACCAGGCTGGTTTTCGTGAAGGTCGATCAATGACGGACCAAAAGTTTAAGCAGCAAATGATGCTAGACAAATCTTGGGAGTGTAACTTGCAGACTTACCATATGATACCATACGATTAAAAGAAATTAGCTTTAGCAAAAAATGTCAGAATATGGTTTTCCGACGAAACTAATTTGGCTGATACACGCAACACTGGATGGACCAAAATGTAGTTTTTACATCGCAGACAAAGTGTCCACCTTGTTTGTAACCTTATATGGATTAAATCAGGGTGATGCTTTTTAACATTTCACTCGAAGGACCATTTAGAAATGTCTGGCGTGCAAGGAACCTTAATCCGGCTTCGCGGACAATATTGATGTCATCGGCATCGATCGTAGGGCAGTGGTAGATGATTATGCTCCTCTAAAGAGGGAGACATAGGCTTGAAGAGGGAAGAGGGAGGATAAGCTTGACGATTAGCTCTATCAAGATGAAGTACATGATTGCGGGTGGAGACAGAGGCAGGCCTTGTGGTGTTAGGGTGAAGGTAGTGATTGAAGGGGATGTGTTTGAAGTTGTGGAATATGTGTTTATCTTAGAACACTTGTGACATGTGACAATGACGTTTCCCGTGAAGTAAAGAGTCGTATGGCAACTGCAAATAGAACCATTTTACGGATGGTGTGACCCGTAATTCCAATCGAAAACTGAATTCGCTATAAGATCCTGATCAGTGAAGAGAATTGTCAGACAAAAGAGGCACAAAACAAGCAACAAAGAAGGTGCGACGATTACTCTTTATCCCTACTGGTAACAGATAATGACATGATCGCGAAATTTTTTGTTGCAGACAAAACGGAAGCTGAATTTGTTGCATACTTTTCAACTCGTGAATAATCAATTATTACTAACCCAAAGTCGAAACTGTTTGATGATAAAGCTTCACCAGAGTTGCAGTGTTTACCGACTAGAAGTTGCCGTTCGAAAATCGCAATGCAAGGCTTAAAAATCTCTAAACTCGTGGTGTACGATGTTAATCCCATTATTTTCATGTTGGGACAAACTTATGTCGCATGGGTTGGTTTGTCGCAACAAATACAGGTTGCGACATTGTCATTGTTGTTGCGCGATGGTTGAATTTTGATTCACTGGTCTTGACGGTCACAAGGCGTGAGCGTGAAATGAGGTAGATCGATCTATGGGAGTTTTTGAGCGCAAAGTGCTGCGGAAGTCGGAAGAAAGAGTAGCGAAAACAATATTCAGTAGGGATCAAAGTGGAAGTTGACGACTTTGTGAACAGTCGCAAACACGCTGGCTGCACGCGGTTGCAGAGGAGCAGGAAATTGAGGGTAATCAATGTGACCCACAAAAAATAGTGCTCAGAGTACGGAAAATCTGGCTGCCAGGAGCTACAAATTTGTATAAGCAAATACCGGCTCACAATTTTTACACAAAAAGAAGTTCAGCAACTCCCGAAAATTTATTAATATTTCAAATTGCAAAGATCAACCGGTCTCCATTGTATAATCAAGCACATCATTCTTCATCCACAATAACCTTGATGACATCAATATCGATGCAAACGAACTGAAAGGAATCTATCACCCCACCTACATAGATTAGATATATATGTACACATAACGAAATAACATACCCACGCAAAAGCATCAAAGAATGTCACCGAAAATTGCTTTTCCCAAATCAGGCAGCTCTCGAATTACGATAATCGTAGACTGCCACTTCTGTGCGCCTCGCCGCCCGCGCCCGTCAGCTAGCATCACAACCTCTGCTTGCTGAATTTCCCATCCTCGCGCAGGACTGTTGGACCTGTTGACACTGACTGGGTTGGTAGAGTACAAAGTCCAAAATGCCAAGGTGGGGTAAAATGGACCAGGCAGGCAAACCAACGGAAAATCTTTTGATTTCCCAATGAAAATGGGCAGCTTAAGGTTTTAAGGTGGTTTTATTATCAGCCAAGTGTTTCCAGGAAGATTTAGAATCATATGGAGGCGCATGGTTGTTGATGGTTACGCTATCCATGTTATAGGTCATTCAAATATGACGACCATCGTTTAGGGGGGGAGGTGCCTGACACTCTACACAGAAAAAAATATGTAATTAAAATTCAGCGAGAAATCATGCACATAAAGGGAATGCTAGAGTTAGTGCACTTTTACATGAGATATAATGTAAAATTACATTACCATCGTGTAAATTTCCGCCAACCATCGCGTAAACCATCATGGACATCAACCGGTTACGCGACTATTAGTGGAAATTTACACGAACATAACGTAATTTTTCATGATATTTCATGTAAATATGCACTAACTCTAGCATTCCCTTTATGTGCATGATTTTTCGCTGAATTTTAATTACATATTTTTTTCTGTGTAGGTATTTAGGTATGCGCGGAAAATGATGGACGTAATTTTTGAATGGTTTCATCAAGTGACATGGGGTAATGGCAGATGGCCTTTTTGCACCACTTCCGTTTTACGAACCAACTTTTCAAATCGCTTAAAAATAGATGAAAATGTATTAGTTTCGTGAATATTTTACCTGAAGTATCCAGCACATATTGATTAGTTACTGTCAACACTTTGAATGCCTAATAAACGAGGCAATTTTTCATTGAAAATTTGAAAAATGGCATCTCTCCCCACTTTCCCCTAGGTTCGTATGTGCTGCTCCAAGCATCATGTGTAAAGAAGAAACAAAATATACCGAAAAAAACCTCGGGAAAACACATTTTCAGCCAAGGTTACTGCTAACAAACGATTCCCGTACGAAATTGTTTGGCTTCAGCTCCAGTAGCAATATTCGCCAAACAGTGTGCCTTGCCGCCTTCGCCTCGGCCGGTATATCCACTCTCAGTGTTTGGATGCCATTGATTTGGTAATTTTATCCTCGCTTGTTGAGCGCAGCGGTGTCGTTTGCAGGATATTCGAACAGCGGAGGATAGGATTTAGGTTTATTGATATTCCCAGAAAAGCTACTTGGGGGGCTGAAAAAAGTCTGTTAAATGTGTTTGAGTTGAATTAAATTGGCTTACGTTTCAGAGCACAATTCAAAGATATTTGAGGTCGTCAGTTGAGATATTTGCATAAAATACAATCTAGACTCCTACTACACGGTTGGTTCGGGGGTGCAGTAGGAATCCGTGTTGTGGGAATCACAGTGCTTATAGGATTTCGCCTAATTGGGGGTGTGAGCGAATATCTCAGGCGTATTACAAGATAGCACCATACTTTCTTTGGCAAAGTTGTAGCACTAAAGAATAGATCTACCACACAAGGCCAACTATCATCCAAATAGTTGGCAAATTGGCCGATAGAGGCGCTATGTAGAAGTGGTTGCTATGTACACTCGCCAGTAGAAGCACTCATAAGGTGCGATATCTCAAGATCTACTTTGTTTGGAACAATGCTGTCTTCGGCAAAGTTGTTCAGTAGGTCAAGAACAATCTGGCGGTTCAACAATAAGTTTGTGATTTCGACGCTAGGTGGCGCTTGTCGTCAAGTAAAGTTTCAAACTTCCCTATCTGGAGATCCAGAGTAAATAGAAAAGTGTCATCTTCGGCAAAGTTATACAGGAAGTCAAGAGCAATCTGGTGATTCAACAATTAGTTGGTGATTTCCCCTCTAGGTCTCTAGCTTGGGATCCAGAGCAGATAGAAGAGGGCCGTCTCAAGATCCAGAGCAAATAGCAAAGTGTCGTCTTGGACAAAGTTCTTCAAGAAGTCAAGAGCAATCTGGTGATCCAACAAATAGTTGGTGATTTCACCGCTAGGTAGCGCTAGATGTCAAGTGAAGCTTCAACTCCGCTATCTCGAGATCCAAAACAGATAGAAAAGTGTCGTCTTCGGCAAAGTTCTTCAAGAAGCCAAGAGCTATCTGATGATTTAACAATTAATTGGTGATTTTACCGCTAGGTGACGCTAGTTGTGAAGAAAATTTAAACTTCTCTAGCTCGGGATCCAGAGCAGATAGAAGAGGGCCGCATTCGGCAAATTTCTTCAGAAAGTCAAGAGTAATCTGGCGATTCAACAACTAATTTATGATTTTGCCGCTAGATGGTGCTAGTCATCAAGTAAAGTTTCAAAATTCTTTATCCCGAAATCCATAGTAGATAGAAAAGTGTCGTCTTCGGCAAAGTTCTTTAGGGGCCATTCATAAACCACTTAGACAAGAGCAATTTGGTGACTCAACATTTAGTTGGTGATTTCGCCGCTAGGTGGCGCTAATTGTCAAGTAAAGCTTTAAACTCCGCTATCTCGAGATCCAGATCAGATAGAAAAGTGCCATCTTAGGCAAAGTACTTCAGAAAGTCAAGAGCTCAATTAGTGGGTGATTTCGCCGTTAGGGAGCGTAAGTTGTCAAGTAAAATTTCAAACTGTAACTGTAGTTGCCGAATGGTTCGTTTGGCAAATATCCGTCCGTAAAGAAATTGTTTGCCGTTTTCACTGCTTTTGTTCTAATTGGACATGTTTTCTTCCTGTGATCATAGACTCTCTTTAGTTTTATTGTTAAGGAGTATGTTGGTCAGAAAACTGGTTAAATGGTTATTTTCCCTTATTTTCGTTAAAGACATTCCTTTAGAGTTTAGGGTTATGTTAGGTATCGTATCGTGTTTTAAAAGAATCCTTTAAGGGGTTATATTCAAATTCAAATATTCATAGAGTTTTTTCATCAGACTCTAGTTTAATTTAAAAACACCTCACTAATACTTCACTTTTGCAAAAGAAAATAAAAAATGAATAACTCTTTTAAAGAAAAACTAGAAAGGACGAGTAAATTCCTTTTAATTCTACTACTGTGCTTATCTTCGGACAGATAGGCCTATATCGGCAGGAAAAAATAACACAACAAACACCAATTGACTACCTACCAAATCGGTAGGAATTTTCCTAGCTCTAGGTATCTTATTGACACCCTGTTTTCTAACAGGTAGATACACCCCCTTTTTACAAATCTGTACCTACATTTTATACCTACACTTTTACCCACACACGTACCTACACATACACTCCTAGTATAAATACCACAACGAATGCGAGGTTTTCTTCAGTCGAGCACTTGACACTGTAGAAGTCTGTAAGTCACAGACGAAATAGGCCTATCTGTCCGAAGATAAGCACAGTAGTAGAATTAAAAGGAATTTGCTCGTCCTTTCTAGTTTTTCTTTAAAAGAGTTCTACTAAAAGCTCTAAAGTAATAGTAAAGATTCATAGAGTTCCAAGCAGTAAAAGCAAATATATAGCGATTTTTGCCTCGCTTCCTTCGGTGGCCGCACTATGGGGCGGCTCCATACAAACAGGTGGCCAAAAATATTTTCGCGTCAATTTTATAATGCCTTGCTCCTATTCGTAGGGTTTATACCTGAAAAATATGAAAAACATGCTGAACGGGTTGTTTCAACACGTCAGTTTCAAACGCATGAAATTACAAGGGCATTGCATACTTTTAGGCGTTTAAGGATTTCTGTTCCTATTTACAAAATGAAATTCTAATACGTAAAAACACGCTTCGGTAAGAGATCCAAGATCAGATTTAGACTGCACTATGATTTATCTACCGAGAAAAGTGACTATGACGACCAAATGTTTCCTCAGAGGTATTTAATGGCCAATAGGGTGATTTTATTTAGCAATATCTCAATCAACGCCGACAACTTGATTTGAATTGCAGAATAGCAGCTAGTAGCAGCCAAATTTGATTTCAATGTCTCCCAGGGATCCTAAACAAAGACATAGAAGTAGTCCCGAAGTGAAACTCAGCGAAACTTTTTTTGTATGGATCGGTTTGTGTGGGAAAAAAATGATATTTTTAATGTGGCATCATTTGATAGTTTTAAAAACAACATTCTTCCTCTAATACGTCATTCGAAAGGTTTATAAGCAAGCTTTTAGAAACTACTTTAAAAGTTTAACATTCTTCATTGATGCCGAAGATATGCGAAGTTGAATATTTCATTAATTTTACCAAAAATTGGCAGTGGTCTCATTCTGCTGCCAGTATCTTGATAAGTATAGGGATTAGCAAACTAACATTCTAGGGTTTACTGGTCCAAGTGGTCTACTTTCAACTACGGAACCTGAATCTCAAATTGAATAAAGTCAATTTGCGATTTTTGGCCAACTGAATCCCCTTAGTGGGCCGGTCTCACCATCAACGTTAACAAGACCAAATATTTGGATGTAAACACGGTCAACCAGTCAACACGATCAAATATAGAAATATGCATTTAACTAAAGAAAACTGCAGTCTCCTGCTAACAATAAGAAAGCATTCCTAATTAAACATTTTTATTTACATGTGTTTCTTAAATATAATAGAAATGATTTCACTAGGCACTATCCGGCTGACAATCGGATAGACTATCACATTTTGGCATCTCGCTTCCCCGCGACACCGGATCTGCTTAGTGACCCTTGTAACTAGCTGGTTCCTCGTGGTGGGCCTCTGGATGACTGCCCACCTTGGCATAGGCTTCAACCAGCTCCTTTGGTAGTGGTGGTGGCGTTGGGATATGCGATCCTTGGGCATGGAACCCATTCTCGTCGGCGACGTAGCTCACAGAAACAACTTCTCCATGAGGATCAACGTAAGAGTACGATCCTTGAGCAACGTTGGTCTCATGATCCTTGCTTCCAAAGTTTTTGACGTGACCTGCCTCTTGGACGACGATTCCATTGCCCGATTCGTATCCAAACTTGAAGTTACCGTCGTTGCTCTGGACCAGCTCGCTGTGCACGATCGGAATGTGCTTATGCTCCACGTAGTGATCACCACCAGCAGCCACCACGGCCATCAAAGCGGACAGGGCGATAAACTGCCATAAACAACAAGAAAAAAATGATTGAAATCGATCAGACAAATTACACAAATCACTTAATGATGCACGTTGATTGAAAGCACGTGAACCATTTGTCTTCAGACGATGTTTCAAAAGAAAGCACAATTATATCACACCCCACGAGAGGCTCGACTCAACTCACCAGTTTCATTTTTCTGTAGTTCTTAAATCTGGGAAAACTGTTTGAACGCTTCAAATCCACTGGTTGAATGCACACTGATGCCTTTTGGAGGTCTGGCTTTACTATATATACAAGTGGACAGGGGATTTGACGACCGCCGAAGGGGAGACGATTCACAATTCGGATGGTCATATCGAGAGAAAAATATGATGATGCCCCTACTCCTAGCTTTCTTTACCATTTCGCTGCTGGTTTGCCTGTGTTTCTCTGCACCGGTTCTTTTCGACATATGTACATACGAAAATGAACATGACAATATCGATCGGAGTGACGAATTGCAATCGAATCAATTAGGCATCGTACACAAATTACGTAACGCTATAGGGGGAGGGGGGGAGTCTAGCTTAGCGTTACGAGCCATACAAAATATGTTTGGTTTTCATACAAAAAGCGTTACATGGGGGAGGGGGGAGTCTGAAATCGCTGATTTTAGCGTTACGTAGTTTGTGTACCATGCCTTAGAGGAAATGATCGATTGATAAGTTATGGAATTACAGCGACGGTTACTTTTACAGATTTGTTTCTATGATGTGAACAACTTACTCCCGATTGCAGTTTGAAACCGTTTTGTTTCGTGTGATTATTTTCAGTCGATTTGGATCAATAGTGAAGGTAAGGTCAAGTAAGATTGTTTTAATGTGCTAAAGAAATGTCTCATTTTGTACGTCCATATGATTTTCGTTATACAGTTTTCCTATTTATATTTAGCAGTTTATTTTAATTGTTATATAATTTCATTAGGCTTAAACAGCAGAAGAAATTACTTAGAGGTAACGGTATAATGAAAAATGGCACATTTAATCCCAATGCCACAACCGTGAAATGGTAAACGATTAAATAATTAATAACAATCGCTATGAATCGAGATGTCATAGCAGTCACAAAACAGCAAGGCTTTTCAGGCATTTAATGACCTTTTTTCCTTCTAAACCATGGGGGGCGGGGAATCTGCTCAACAGACATTTGATGTCCTTAAGGCATTTAAGTTGTACTTAGACATAGTTTCCTCAACTATTCTGTTAAAAATGTATAAAATAATGACAACATGGGTGGACTTTCCTACCATCGTGCTGAATTATAATTATAATCCATATTACCCACATTCACGAATGTACTGGGGATGGCCAAAATGTTTGGGATAGGCAACATTTTTTTCTCTCACAAAAAAGTTCAACATGCTATAACTTTTCATAGAGTGCATCAAAAAATCTCAAATTTTGACTGTTTGTCAACCTATTGGTACAAATTTGGGCTCGATTGATTAATACTTCGCAAAGTTAGAACCGTTCGGGTAAAACCCTATTTTTTAGACAACTCATTTTTGAGCTGTCATATCTCGGAAACCAGTGAACCAAATTGAATGAAATTATGAACGTTAATGCTTCACAAACTATTAAAACATAGGTACTTTTTAAACGTTGAAAAAAGTTATCATAGATTGACACTTTTTTGATTTTTCTCGAAAAAAAATATTTTTTTACATCAATGTCAATAAATTTTAGTGTTGATATCCAATGATTTTCCACTTCTGTTCTCAAGTTATCTCTAATCAGATAGGGTCTTGTACCATTTGGGCACTTGCTGCTATAACTAAGTCAATTTCAAACTGATTGATTTGAAATTTTGTATAGAGTTAGGCACGTACAGTATCTAACTCTATACAAAATTTCAAATCAATCGGGCAATTCAAGTCAATCTCAGACTTAGTTATAACGGCAAGTGCCCAAAATAGATACACCTGCCCAAATGGTACAAGACCCTATATTAGAGCCTATTTAGATTGAAGGAAGAACACATTTAGTAATTTTTGTGTGGTATTGTAAATTTGACTTATTTTCCTCTAAAAAGACACTACACCGTCTTCAGCCAGAGGCTGTACAGACTGAACATTACACTAACACGAGACAACGGACAACACACATAACACCCAGTGGCCCAATGGAGAATTTTCCGTTTGACGAAAAGTTTTCCCCGACTGGAGCGGGAATCGAACCCGCACTCCGAGGCTTACGAAACGCCTAGACGACTGACGCCGCTAACCGCACGGCCACGAAGCCCACTGGATAGAAATTTCAACCCGTTATAACTTAATTCATGTGAGAAAATATTACATTTTATAATGTCGTATTAAGTATCATTATTTTATTGATAAATGTTAAAAAAATCACTTACTTATTTTTAGTCCCGAGCAGAGCACCCATGGTGGTAACGAGGGCCGGATCGAAAGATCTCCATCCTGGCAGATTATGTTGGAAGCTAGTCCACCATTCCTCTCATTCTTCCACAGATTCCTCTTCAGGGGCTGTCCATAAACCACGTGGTCATGAGGGGGGGGGGGGGGGGGGGGGTTCGGCCATGTCAAATTTCATCGACTTCCTTTATTTCATTGTTTCCGCCACCAAGAACCTCTGAGCCTGCCTCTGCTGCGATGTCCAGCTGGGTTCCAATCTCAGGCTTGCTTGCAGATTTTGTTCTCGTCCCTGTATAGAGTGTGGCCAACCCACCTTCACTTTCGCTCCCGAAACTCTGTTGCTCCACGTAGGAGACCAACTGTAAGACCAATATACACAATTTAAATACAGCAGGCATCTATTGTTTGAAGTCCTGCAGCCGTTGAGTGTCCTTCACTGATACACATCAAGTTTCACTGGCGTGCAGCTGCACACAATCCACTTTGAGTTGCAAATTCGGATTTGGAGTACATATCAATCAGATTATGTTTCCATACATTTCTTAAACATGCAAACGTCTTGAAATCCCGCTTCAACATTGCATCGAAACTTCAGAAGCACAAATCTCAAGAAACAAGCCTCAAACAACAATGTATTTCATTATTCTGTTCTTGCTAACTTGTAATAAGGCGGTTACAAATATTTATTTCACTTTTTGTCCCACCACTCATTGGCGGGACGAGGGGGGGGATAAAATAATAAAGCATTTAATATGAAAAATATTTAAAACTCATCGGATTTGTTAAAGAATTTTCATCAAAGCCCGATATTTTGATAAATATTTTTTTATCTGCCACCTCAAAATGAAAAATCCAGCCAAAAAAATTTGAAGGGGAGGTGAAACAAAAAGTCAATATTAAATTTGTATCAGCCTAAGCTTAAAATAGAAAGATCAGGTGCACTGATTTTGTTTACGAAGAGATTTGTGCGCTCAAAATCGTGAGTAGGTTCCAAAGTCGGCCATTGTGGCGGCCATTTAGGGATTCTAACAAGTCTGTCGTTAAACCGTGCACCTATGTCGATCTCGGTGGCACTAAATTTGGCTACGAACTTCTATCCCTACCTCCGCGTGGCACTGGCCGGGCTGCGAGCAACCTTTAGTGAAAATTGGGTAACCAACCCCGGAACTTTGGTCGTAAGGACTGTTCAATTTATAAAACGGACAACTTGCTTGTGCGATATCTTTTTTATTTTTCAATAAAATCATTATCAATTTTTTGCGTAACTTTCTATAGCTATTCTGAAATGTAGGAAAAATATAACATTAAGCAAAATGTTCTTTATTGTGTAACTGAAGCGGTTTTCGTAAAACATCAATAAAAACCCATTTTTCAAAATTAGACATAACTTTCCACATACTTAAGGTGAAGATATGACGAAGCCACACCTCGAATTTTCAAGAGCACAAATCTGAAGAACCGAATGTTGGTTTGCGCTGAAAAGTTGATCGATTGGTCACCACCAGCGGGTAACCAATCGATCAACTTTTTAGCGCAAACCGACATTCCGTTCATCAGATTTGTGCTCTTGAAAATTCGAGGAGTGGCTTCGTTCTATATTCACCTTAACATGCACATTTTCATAAAGTTTTTAATGAATTGGAAGCTCTCACTATTCTACTACAGGTAAAGCTCAATAGTTGATCAGTAATAATGCACCAAGCAGGCTCCAGCATGATATAGTAAGTTGCCTTGTTTTTATAGAAATTATTAATAAATGTTCATTCACGTCGTCCTGTGTTGCAATAACATCACGGATTCGGCTAAAAATTTGTCCAGAGTAGTAGAATATTGCTCTCTGAATGATACAGAAGAAAAATTACCTTTTAATTGCATTTTTCATCAAAAATGTAATCCATAAAGATGGTCATATTAAAAAAAAAACATTCTTTTTGTTCCATTGATGCAGATTTTCGACTCTAGCGAATCTTGTTGTTATATATTTTCAACAGCGTTGGTCCTATGTTATTGTACACCTTATTTAATAAAAATCGGATGCAAAGTTTTTATTTCCAACATCATTGTTTTGCAAAATTTGCATTAGGTAGCATTGTTATTTAGAAGAACCATCAAAAAAAAAAAAAAAAGAATGTTTATTACTCATGATGCTGCAGCATGGCACATACTTTTCTGGTATTAAAAACGATATACCATATGTAAACAGTAATTTTATATGGCCGATTTTCTATAATGAGAGATGATGTTCTGAAAAACGTGGTTAAATTTAAACTACCCGTCTTCTTTTTATAGCCTTATAAAGTTGTCCGTTTTATAAATTGAACAGTCCTTAGGCTGACAGGGTAGAGAGAGGGGGTTTGCTTCTGCAAATCTGAGCGTCTGTTCTCCAGGAGAAGCGGCTCACAGCCAGGCTAATCGACGTCCGAGTGCCAGGGAAGAACTCAGCTATATACTATGGTCCTGGAAGTAGGGGAGACTGGGGAGACTTGATCCCTTTGCAGCAGATGTATTGGGCAGATTCTATGGTATGAACGTTTAACGGTTATCATACCATCTATCAGAGCTGCGGCAATACACGCGACTTGGGAAAAGTTTTAATCGTGATGGACGATATGCAGAGGCGTGTGTTTGATTGGTTGTCGATCGATGAAAGAATTTGCAGGTTGATTATCAAAGGCCGATTCTTAAACTTCAGCATAATCATCGTGCACAGTTCACACCCCGAAAGCACCAATGATGACAAGGACGCATTCTACACGCAGCTCGAATGCCGAATAGATGGACAGCACTTCTCCGACATTATTGACACATTATTGACGTCAGGACCAATCGTGACGACAACTTGGACCACGACCACGGAACCTCTACCAGAAGCTTAACGCATTCCGCAACGGCTTCATGTCGCGAGCCGAAATATTTAGGGATAAAGACGGGAGCCTGTTGACGGACGGACGTGAGTTGATCGAAAGGTAGAAGCAGCCCTTCGATGAGCCCCTGAATGGCGTGGAGAACGTAGGCACGAGAAAACAACGGAAACAGAAGAAACGACTACGCAAGGCAGCAGAAAACGGAAATGAGCCAACTTCCACGTTAAGGAACATAAAGGATGCCATTCACCAGATCAAAATAAACAAAACAGCTGGTAAGAATGGTATCGCAGCTTAAGTCATCAAGATGAGCTCATTGAGTCAGGCTCAGAACAGTTGACCTCCTGTGAGACCGCGAATAGCAGTGGGTGGAGTGAAAGGAAGTGATAATCTACCCCATTGACAAGAAAGGCGCCCATTTGAAACTTCCAAGCAATCACCATCTCACCTAAAACAAATGAGTTAGTGGGACGTTATCAAGCCAGCTTCATCGACGGCCGGTCTACAACGGACCTAATTTCTTCAGGCGGCATGCGAGGTGGAAGTGGAGCATGAAGGACCAAAAACAAACAATCAGCCGTAATGAAATTATGCAGTGCAATATCTGAATCATTTGTAGCTAGAACATAGCCTTTTGTCCAGATATAGTTTTAAAGAAAAAATAACATGCTAGAAGAAAACTTTTTTTGATTCTGAGAAAACATGGGGGTACAAGTTTCCCCTGGGATTAAGCTTCCTTGTTCTCCTCTATATTTGCATCTTTCAGAGATGAGCTCACCTAGGGCTGAGAATCGCTTTAAAAAAGACAATAATAGTATCCAAGATCGACATACGAGTACTGATCAAAATGGCTAGGGCTGCTTTTGCGAATTTACGATATAAGGGTGTTAGGTTCGTGAGTGCAAACTTTTTAAAGGGTGATAGAGGACCAGAAATGGTGTAAAAAAATGTACTACGCATATGGTCAAATCTCAACCGTTACGTAGTTATTGAACTTTCTATGTTTTTGATTATTATTGCCTTAACTAACTATAACTTTAAAATTGTCAAACTTATCGCAGTTTGTTTACCCTTATTCGATAGATTATTGAATTTTCTATCAAATGGCATCTTTGAATCGATTGGTTTAGTTAAATGACTAAGTTTTCTAGAGCAAAACAGCTCAAAATAGTGTGTTTTAATTTGTTTTTGTCAATTATCATTGAAACATGGGTAATAAATTGAAATTATTTCTTTGGCAAAATTGTGGCTCCTGTTTTACTCTACAATTTGTTCGTTGATACCAAACTTCTACTTAGCTCTAATCGTTTTCTTGGAATTTCGATTTAAATGTGCGGCACAGTGCGCAAAAAAGTGCTAACCTTGACAGTTCTAGACGAACATTTGAAAAGGGCCTATATGCTTCTTGTAAGCAAACATGTTTCTGTCGCTGCAGGGCTTATCTGCATCCACCCACGCACATCAACTCCCTTAAAAGATAGCATGAAGAACACTCTTTCTGATAAGATAGGCCCTACAGAGACAAAAACATGTTTGTTTACGCAAAGCAGATAGGCCCTTTTCAAATGTTCGTCTAGAGTTGCAAAGAAAAATTAGTTATTTAACTAAACCAATCGATTGAAAGATGCCATTTGATAGAAAATTCAATAAGGGTCGAAAAACTGCGATAAGTTTGACCATTTTAAAGATATAATAAGTTAGGACAATAAGAGTCAAAAACATGGGAAGTTCAATGAAACGTAACGGTTGAGATTTGACCATATGCGTAGATTTTTTTTGTCACCATTTATGGTCCTCTATCACCCTTTAATAAGTTTGCACTCAGGAACCTAACACCCTGTATATGTAGAACCAATCAGATTAGTCAACACATTAAAATTATAATTTTCTACTAAAATCTGTATCCAAACGAGCATGACGTCACGACTTTGGACGACATCAATGGAGCTCATGACGTCATAGTCAACCGTCGAACTCTTGAAAATTACTACTTACACGCTTGAAACATTTTAGTCAGCGGTGTCCGCGGATCTATGTTTACTCTACTATCTATAGTGAAAATAATTTTGTTATGGATATTCACATGGAAATCTCCTTATAACAAAATTATATCAACTGTTGTTATTTCTAACAACAGTTGTCATAACTTTTTTATGATCTTGTTATGTGCTCCTGTTCGGGTAGCGCTCAGGCCCTGGGGCTCGTAGCGACAAATTCTCAAAAAGGAAATAAAGGATGTCGATTTGATCTGGACCCAGGTCAAGACTAAAGCAAGCAGCTGCCCATGTTAAAGGTCCTTCACGTTGATCCTAAGGACTCCCAGGGGTGCTCAGGATTCATGGGTGAGTGAGTGTGACCTTAAGACCTTAGACTTGTATGACACTCTTTGGCCAATGCCAAAAATTTGACCATTTGTGACAGTTAAATTTTGACCAAGGTGTACCAGGCAAACACAAATTTTTGTCACTTTCGAAAAACGAACAGGGACAAACAGAGCCAAACAACTTGTCAAAATTTATCTATCAAAGTGGAGCGGACCTGGTGTGTTGATTAGAACACTTGACTATCACGCCGAGGACCTGGGATCGAATCCCACTCCCGACAAACTCACAAAATGTGAGTTCTTCCTTCGGAAGGGAAGTAAAGCGTGGGTCCCGAGATGAACTAGCCTAGGGCTAAAAATCTCGTTGATACAGATAAAAAAAATTATCTATCAAAACTGGTTTATTATTTGCCGTCTGGGCAGCACCTTTAGATGGTTTTGTTGGCATCAGTCCTTGGCTGGCATAAGGAGTGCTCTAGAACACAAAATGAGAGATGTGGGTAGGCCTCAAGATCTCCATGGGAATATCAGATCTTAAAACTCTATCTAATCATTTAAAACATGTGTTCTCAAAAATAGACATCATATATTTTATTTACATCTGGTGTTTTGGTTTTCCATATAATTATAAAAATTATTACTCTAGGCACTATCCGGCTGACAATCGGATAGACTATCACATTTTGGATTACACTCATAACGAGAGAATACACCCTGCTGGATGTTGCAGCAATGTCGGATCTACCTAGTAACCCTTGTAGCTTGCTGGATCCTCGTGGTGGGCCTCTGGATGACTGCCCACCTTGGCGTAGGCCTCAACCAGCTCCTTTGGTAGTGGCGGTGCCTTCGGGATGTGCGACCCTTCGGCATGGAATCCATTCTCGTCGGCAACGTAGCTCACAGAAACGGTTTCACCATGGGGATCAACGTAAGAGTACGACCCATGAGCAACGTTAGCTTCGTGACCCTTGCTGCCAAAGTTCTTGACATGGCCTTGTTCCTGAACGGTGATTCCATTACCCGATTGGTATGAATACTTGAAGGCGTCGTTGCCCTGAGCATGCTCGCTGTGCACGATCGGAATGTGCTTATGGTCCACATAGTGATCACCACCACCATAGCTATTTGCAGCCACCACGGCCAGTACAGCGGACAAAGTAATAAACTGCCAGGAGCATGAAAAGAAAAACAAAAAATGATTGGTAATGACCCACTAACGTAACTACCATACTCGGCATTTGGTGATCATTCAGAACTGCTGCACCGGTACAAACATTTACACAAACTTTCTTCTAATTGATAACCACTGTCCACCACAAAATCAACTCACCAGCTTCATTTTTCTATATTTGTTAAAAGATCTATATAGACGCTGCTAGTTTGCTGGCTGAATGCCCACTGATACCTTTCGGTGGTTTGCATTTGTCTATATATACAAACTTGCAACTGAGTTGACCATGGAAGGTGATCGAACATCGAAAAATAACTGCAATGGCATCCAAATCTTCTTGCAGAAATTTCACATGATTTGTACTGCATGATTTTGCCAATCGGTGATGACAAATTGATGTTCTGGCATTGTTGCTAATAGACTGTCATAGAGAGTAAGGATCCACCCACAACAATTGAAACATTTCAAAGCTGTATTTTTGATTGTTCGATACTAGTATAAATTTTGAATAATTGATTGATGTTGAAAACATTTAATGCGGATAGTTTTTTCATCTTTTCTTTTGTATTTTAGTGTTATCAGCTACCACCAATTGTTTCATATGTCAAATTGGGACTCTCAAACTTTTCTAATTTTTTCCACCTTAAATAGCCATGAAATACATAACATAAAAAGCCTTTTCTTTGAAAAATCATAACTCAAGAACGAAGCATCGTAGAAACAAAGTTTTTAAATGAAAACGTAAGCAAATTTTCTCAGGATCTCATAACGCAAGAACGAAAATTAAGTGCATTCCAAAAATTTCAGCGATAGAAGCTAATGAAATTACCGCCTCAAAAAAATTTTTTTGAAAATTTTCCACGAGTTTGCACATAGTTTTTCAGGCTTTTCTTTACAAATTTTCTCAACTGTGGAAAATTTTGTGGAAAACTTTTTCCAGTTCATATTTTTTGGATTTCTGAGAAAATATGCTTTCATTTTCTAAAAAAAAAACTTTGTTTTTACGATGCTTCGTTCTTGAGTTATGATTTTTCAAAGTAAGTAGTGTCAAGGGAAAACAAAAAAAATCCATCTGAGTTTTCTGGGAAAATAGGCGACCCTGACACGTTTCTATCTCTATCCCTTTTTATCCACCTACCATTTTTATTTCAAGTTTATTGCAAATGAACAAGAGCAAAATGGAAGTTACACTATCGTTAGAAGTTTTCTTCTTGAGATTTATACATTTAAGGTTCTGGTGCAATGTTAGAGTGGGATTCTAAGGCGTTTGTTATTATTAATCATATTTATTAACAACACTTTACCACTCCTGTGCATTCGTGTCCGCAGATGTTTGCCATTAAACAAAAAGCAGATAAACACTGTAAAAGTTGAAAATATTTTATCTGTCGCAATATCTTTATTTTCACTATTTCTAGGTAGACAAAGCTAAAAATCGAAAGATAAAAAGTAGTTCTTCTAAGTAATGATTAAAAAGTGTTGTTTTGTTCAAAAGTCTGGAGTTCTGGAGAAGCAAACTTTGACCAATTGTAAGGAGATAATCACTTTTTGTGCTCATTTCCGAAAAGGATATGCCGACATAACTTAAAAGAACGGCCTATTGAAAAAAAAGAAAAAAAATCACTAAAAATGTTGAGCACTTGCTGTTATAACTCCGTCAATTTTCAATCGATTGACTTGATTTTTGGGACACGATCAGAGACGTATCGTATCAAACCATCCAAATTCAGCGCATCTGATCAGAAAATACAGTCAATCGGATTGAAATTAACTGAGTTATAGCAGCAAGTGCCCGAAATAGGTCCCCCTGTCCAAATGGGCCCAGACTCTAGTAACAGTTTAGCGCTAAAAATCCGTTTTAACATTAGAACTTGAAATAATAGGTTACAATAATTAAATGTCCTCAAATACCGTCAGCCGCTCTGAACGACAACGTTCGTATCGGATAAAATATGTAATAAAACACATGAATTTCTCCGAAGGGAGAATACCTTCACTTTTCCATCGGCTGGGCCTGAGCCATCCCAGATTACCCCTTGATGGTCATTTTTTCAGCAAGTTTGTATATATAGATATAGCTGGACCACCAACATGCATCAGTGTGCATTCAGCCAGCAAACTTGTCACGTGCAATCCGTTTTTCCAATTCACAATCTGCACGACAATGAAACTGGTAGGTGATCTCACTTATCTTCCTTACATTCGTTGCCAGTAAATAGTTTCGGTCACGCTTATTGAAATATAAACACAAGATTTTCCAATTACCATTGCGTTGCATTACTAGGTCAAAGTCAATAACGTTTTATGTTTCCACAGTTCATTACTCTGTCTGCTTTGCTGGCCGTGGTGGTTGCCGGTGGTGATTACTATGCAGCACATTCCGATCACAAGCACATCCCGATCGTGCACAGCGAACATGCTCAGGGCAACGACGCGTTCAAGTATTCATACCAATCGGGTAATGGAATCACCGTTCAGGAGGCAGGACACGTCAAGAACTTTGGCAGCAAGGGTCACGAAGCCAACGTTGCTCATGGGTCGTACTCTTACGTTGATCCCCATGGTGAAACCGTTTCTGTGAGCTACGTTGCCGACGAGAATGGATTCCATGCCGAAGGATCGCACATCCCAAAGGCACCACCACTACCAAAGGAACTGGTTGAGGCCTACGCCAAGGTGGGCAGTCATCCAGAGGCCCACCACGAGGAGCCAGCAAGCTACAAGGGTTACTAGGTAGATCCGGCATCGCTGCAACATCCAGCAGGGTGAATTCTCTCGTTACGAGTGAAATCCAAAATGTGATAGTCTATCCGAATGTCAGCCGGATAGTGCCTAGTGTAATAGTTATAGTAATTATATATGGAAAACAAAAACAGAAGATGCAAATAAAATAATTATATGACACAGATCAAAAACAAAATTTAAAGCATTAGTCGCGGCTAAGGATCAAAAGATCGAAGAAATAGGTCGAAGAAAGCTCAAAAAGACAGAACATTCGAAAACAAAACGTTCGTCGTAGGAGAATCGACGGTTTTGGCAGTTTATTAACCAATTCTAGCATACCACGTGAAAAGGGAATAAGTGGATTTTGTTAAACACTTAGTTTGGGCACTTCAGTATCAGGACCCATCTCTAACCACCCACTCGCACCCATGCCACTAACAGATAACTTGTAGTGCGATCTTCCTGATAGTGCTGCTGTTGATATGCAACGTGCATGGTTGGAACGAGATAGACCCAGCTGCGATCAATAAAAACCTTTCATATAAAATGCGCATAATCCCTCATGCTAGAATTTTCGTCAGGTGATAAACAAACACATTGACCGAGCGAACTAGACGTGAAAATTGCAATTGGGTTTTTAAATTAAGGAAAATTCACTGATTTTGAATTCAAAAGAGCACCTTTTTCTGAGCCGCTATGATTTTTTTCAGATTTTTAGAACTTTATTTTGGTATCTAAAATCAATTTCAAAGAGATTTTTTGAAATCACCTTTTGACAGCTGGGCAACTGCTTGACAGCTCCGCTCAGTACAAAATGCGACGAGGGGTGATTCGACAAATTGCTCCCATACAAATTTCAAATTGATTTTTAAATAGGTTCCCGGGCACCAAAATTGATGAAAATTTGGATTTCGGCTCAGTTTGGCATGCAGATTCAGAATATGGAACTATCTCAACACCACTAAAGAAGCCAATTGAAAGTCAACAAGAGAGAAATTCAGGCCGAAGAGGCAACGGCCCCAGTTATGAAAGAGTAATTGCGATTAGAAGATCGATAGGGTTTTAAACAGTATGAACTGGGGGGTTTTCTCTCGGTTGGAGTAGTGATCTGTACTCTACGATGGTCACGATACAAGAGAGCTGATCGCTCCGTTTATTCAAGTTTTATACGATTCATCGAACACTTTACTTTGTTATGGTGGTATTACATTATAACAGTCCGAGACCTGTCAACTGGTGTTGCACTGAACTAAACCGATTTGCTAATTCTGAATGGATATTACACTCCTTATCCCTTAAAATTAAGTAAACTGTTTCAGAGTAGATCACAAGCAAACTTAGGAAATATATTTAATTCAACTTGAAAATACGAGTTTGATAGTAACAACACCTTACTTATAAGAAAAAACTTGGATGATTTCACTGAAAATATGTTTAGGAATAGTATACAAAATCTTCATGCATCTTGGACTTCTTCTTTCTTCTGGATCTCCTTAGTTCACTATTCGAATGCGTCGGCTGCAGAACGCTTGGATGTACTTCGCTTATTGACGGACTTGGAGTGACGCTATCAGGTTCGCTCAGATCGGGAAACTCGGATTCCGAATTCTCAATGTCCTCCATATCCTTGAATGATCGTTTGGTTCCTCGTGGTGTTCTCATATCGGCCAACCGAAGCTGGATGTTCCGCCTGTGTTCGGTTCTATTGGCCGGTCCCGGTCTTATCTGCCCCCTGTGGGCCGAGATTAGATTCGCTCCGATTGCTATCTGAAAAATATTGAGAGAGATTTGTTTAATAAATACTCCCTCAATCCATTTTTCAATACTATTGGGATTATAGTTTCTGTAGTAAACCTTGTCTCCATGAACTAACTTTTTCAGTGGATCTTTCTTAACGTTATCAACATTACTCTTTAACGGTTCTTCCACTTTTGTTACCGCATGACGTTTTTTTAAGCTTGACTTAGGGTTTATCAAATCAATGAGGGTTTTGGGCATATATGCGAACACCTTGTCTGCAGGACGGGTACCCTCAGACGTCAGACAGCTATTGCGATAGTTAAAGAGAAAATAATCCAACCTGTCTTGAAAACCCCATGTTCTCATTTCAGGATCCACGAGAAATTTCTTTAAAACTTCTTTCGCAACTCTAACCAACCTTTCTGCCTGTCCATTACTTTGTTGGTGGTAGGGAGGACTCTTCATAACTTCAACGCCTTGTCTTTCAAGAAAACTGATAAACTGTTTTGAATTGAATGGTGGGCCGTTATCAGTTACCAAAATGTCTGGCAGTCCAAATCTTGCAAAAAAATTAGTCAACTTCCTGATCACCTTTGCAGCGTCTGTGCCAAATCTCATCCAATATATTTCAAGCCACTTTGATTCGGAATTGATTCCGAACCAATAAACTGTTCGGCGCGCTTCCTGTTTCATTTTGATTACACCTGCATGGTTGGCGTGCAGGATTTTTAAGATCTTCGTCTGCAGTACTTTTGGAACAATTACTCGATCCTGAAATAACAAACACCCATCTACCTCCTCTAATCCTTGATGGTGTGAGTAAATATCTCTAAAACATTTGTCCACCCTACTCGGCCAACTGTGGGGTATGAACAAAGCTGAGTAGCATTTCCCATGCGTGTATTTCCCCTAGCAAGCATCAGTAACAGCCAGCACCATGACGGGGTCGTCGTCAGTGTGATGCTGCCTCATTGACGAGTGGACTGTTGGCGGAGCAAGACGCCATCACCGTGAGGTTCCGTATTATGCCAAGTGATTCTACTGCAGTTTGCTGAGTTGCCCGGTATTCACATTGGCGATCCTGCCAGGAGTGCATCATAACACTAGTTTACAAAATAAATCGAAAGTCGTGAACTTCTGTCAACGACCAAAGTTTTTGAAGTACAATTTAGCACTGATTTCGAAACCGCGCTTCAAAAAATTTTAAGTAGAGCGGTTTTTGAGTTTTAGCTCAATATCAAGTTTTACAATTTTTAAAAATATGGAATTTACTAAAATTCAAATATCTTGCGTTTTGTTCAACCAATTACAAATCTTTTTCCATAAATTAAAAGCTGAATACAATACCATTCGATCATCTGAATGCAGGTTTCGCGTCAGATTGATGAAATTCAAGATATTGGCGAGTTTTAGGGACGATCTCCTTAAATTTTAGCCAAATTTCCAAAAATATTTGAAGAAATGTATTTTTTTCAATAAGAAAAAAACAATAGAAAAAATCTTTCTCAACGTTTATTTGACATATCATATGTAGGCGAGTTACAGTAAAAAAATCAGCTCAATCGGAGCATTGATTACGGAGAATGAGATGTGTGAAATGAGTGACGTTGCTTAAAAATAGAACAAAAATCGATTTCAAATCATCAACCTTGTATGGAAAGTCGAAAAAATTTCCGCTCTACTGTAATTTTTTTCCTTCGCGTTTTCGAACTCAGGGCATGATTCTACACCAAAAATGATCATCAGCTTACCGAGTTCAAAAATGCTGTAAACTAGTGTAATCAATAACAAGTTAATCATAAAATAGGTAGAATCACTTGGCATAAAAACAGTGAGAGAAAACAAATCGTTTTGGTGTGTGAAGTGTGTGGTGGTGCTGCAAACACAGTGAAGTGGGTGTTGCAATTCTGCGGTTCCTGACGAAAGCTAGAGCGCGGAAAGTTTTTGTCATGCCAACCGCGTTCTGTTTTAGCCTTGGTTCTAGCACAAACACATGAACAAAGGCGCGGTGACGTGATTGATTTTTGTTGTCGACTGGTAGCACGCTGTGGATAGGTGGTCGGTCGATGATTGCATGCATGATTCTTCATGTTCTTGCTCGGCATGGATGGTCGCGCTTTCGTTGATTCCTCGGATCGTACATGCTCGTGTTGTCGCTCGGTTGAACGGTAAATGCAAACAGGTTGATGTGCATGATGGTAGAGGTGTTTGACTATTGTGAATGTTGCCGTAAAATTCTCGCGGCGTTGGTTGGTTGGGTTGGTTTTTGCTCGGGTTTTTGGTTGGGCATATTAATGGCGTTTCGAACCGCCGAAAATTTTTCTGCATAAGGAAAATGCAGGGACGTGTAATGAAAACCGTCCAAGGAAACGGCATTTTTTGGATAACCGCCAAAAATTATTCTGCATAAAGAAAATGCAGGGACGTGTAATGAAAACCGTCCAAGGTAAAGGCGTTGTTGGATAACCGCCGACAATTTTTCTGCATAAGGAAAATGCAGGGACGTGTAATGAAAACCGTCCAAGGAAACGGCATTTTTGGATAACCGCCAAAAATTATTCTGCATAAAGAAAATGCAGGGACGTGTAATGAAAACCGTCCAAGATAAAGGCGTTGTTGGATAACCGCCGACAATTTTTCTGCATAAGGAAAATGCAGGGACGTGTAATGAAAACCGTCCAAGGAAACGGCATTTTTGGATAACTGCCGAAAATTATTCTGCATAAAGAAAATGCAGGGACGTGTAGTGAAAACCGTCCAAGATAAAGGCGTTGTTGGATAACCGCCGAAAATTTTTTTCTGCATAAGGAAAATACAGGGACGTGAAATGAAATTCGTCCAGGGAAATGTTATTGAAAAACTGTCGAAAATTGTTTGCATCAGGAAAATGCAGCGATGTGTAAAGAAACCCGTCTAAGGAAATGGCGTTGCATGATAACTGCCGAAAGCTGTGCGTGAGGAAAATGCAGGGACGTGTAATGAAAACCGCCCATAAAAATTGCATATCGTAAAACAGTTTAAAATTCGAAGTACGCAATGAAAACATATCTACTGAAAATATGTTGTAGAACCTCTTTTGAACTCGTTTTGTAGAATCTATTTTCGTATAATGAAGGACATTTGTGTGTTATATATGGTCCATCTGTACCATCACATTGAAGTATTGAAAATGGAGTTGTATGATATACGGAATCTTTAGTCTGATAAATCTCAAATTCGTTAATCTCTTGTTTTTTTTTCTTTTTTTGACAAATAATTCTTACAAAATATGTTCGTTTTCGTTGAATGCGTCGAATTTTCGCTATCGTGAATAACGATTGATTTGAGTGAGAGAAAAACAGGGCCGGCTACATAACGAGACGTGTGCTTGAAGGAGAGAAGACGCATCACCCAACTGCGTGTGTTGTAGTTATTTTTATTGGAGCTCGGCAAAACCCCATAGATGATTGGTTAGCATTGCAAGTTATCAATCGAATGATATAGGTTCGATATTAACAAAAGCGCGTTTACTAAACAAAAAAGTAAATGTGGCCATTCGTCTTAATTCTTGTATCTTGAAGTGTATCTTGTTGCATTGGTGCCATAAGGATGAAGAGAACGAAATTGAGGGTTTGAGCGTAAAAATAACAAGCCTTTTAGTCGAAAACTTTTTTTTCGGAGAAGAGGGAGAATGTGGGGTATGAACAAAGCTGAGTAGCATTTCCCATGCGTGTATTTCCCCTAGCAAGCATCAGTGACAGCCAGCACCATGACGGGGTCGTCGTCAGTGTGATGCTGCCTCATTGACGAGTGGACTGTTGGCGGAGCAAGACGCCATCACCGTGAGGTTCCGTATTATGCCAAGTGATTCTACTGCAGTTTGCTAAGATGGCTGGGAACGGATTGTTCCAGTGAGTTGCCCGGTATTCACACCAACCATGCTGTAGAAACGAGTATATTTGTTGAAGAAATGTGTCATTTTTCGTTTCAGCAGCTACCAAACTATGGTTCAAAGGCAAATTATCAGAAAAATTCAAACTTTTAACGTAATGTTTTTCCAACTTTTTTGGGACTTCCTCCATCATTGGGAACCTGGAGCAGAAATCTGCGTTGCTCATACGCTCAGATGGTCTATAGAATATCTCGTAATCATAAATGGATAACTCCATAATGTACCTTTGCAGTCGTGTGACGAATATTGAATTTTTTCCAGGCTTACCAAGGATACCCAACAGAGGCTTATGGTCTGTGTAGATTAAAAATTTTTGACCATAAAGAAATTTATGAAATTTCTTGACTGTCGTTACTACCGCAAGTGCCTCCAAATGAAGAATAGGGTATTTTTTTTGAGCCGAGTTCAAAGAGAAAGAGGTGAAAGATATTGGCCTTTCAGCACCTTTAATTACGTGAGAAATAACACCTCCTAAGCCGTAAGACGAGGCATCGGTACAGACAATTATCGGCTTTTTCGGGTCGTAAAACGTTAACAATTTTCCAGTAAGCAGTTGTTTTTTGCAGTCCTTGAATGCTTTGTCACATTTCTCATCCCACACATATTTAACGTCTTTCTTTAGCAAATTATATAGCGGATTCAATAAGGTTGATAAATTAGGTAAAAACTTGTTGTAGTAGTTGATTAATCCTAAAAAAGCTTTAAGCTTGTTTACATTGTCAGGTGTTTCAGCTTGCTGTATAGTAGCGACTTTTTCAGGATTAGGTTGAAGGCCATCTTGTGAAAGAATATGCCCTAAAAATGGTAGTGTGCTAACAAAAAAATTACATTTCTTATAATTTACTTTAATGTTAGCCTTAGCCAACCGATCAAGAACTAAAGCCAACTTGTTTTTGCAGTCTTCGTAATCTATTCCAGCAATCAACACATCGTCAAGATAACATGACACAAATTCAAGTCCATGTAAAACTGTATCCATGACTTGCTTGAATATAGCCGCACTGGATGAGGCTCCCTGTGGAAGTCTATTATAAGAATAGAGCCCCTTTGGCGTGTTGATAACAACGAACTTCCTAGACTTTTTTGAAAGATTCAGTTGAGTGTAGGCAGTTGCAAGGTCTAATGAGCAAAATATTTTACAACCTGCTAGAGATGCAAACACATCTTGTGCAGTAGGCAATGGGTACACGTTTGGAATTATAACCTTGTTAATTGACACTTTACAATCTATTACAAGACGAATATCTCCATCCTTTTTTATCACAACCACTACCGGCGACGCCCAAAGACTCGTTTTAATTGGGGTTATAATTCCGTCTCGTTCCAACGATTCCAAATGATCCATCACTTTCTCTTTCAATCGATATGGTACATCATACGCTTTACGAAATATAGGTGATTCTTCTTTGAGTACTAAATCAGCCTCAAACCCTTTAATAGGTGTAGAAAAATCCTTGTCAAAAACACTTTTATACTTAAACTTGATTTCATTTGTAAAAAAATCGCTTCCAGTTGAGCCAGGAATATTCTTGATCATCAATGAGTTTGAAAAACAAGTTCTCCAATTGTCAAAAAACATATCTAGCCAATCACGTCCAATGAGGGGGTCAAAACGATGATCATTATCCAGTACAACTAAATCTAATTGAAACTTCCTAAAATTTAACGTAACATACACTGAAATAATGCCAAGAACTTCAAGACTAGAGCCATTTACTACCACCAATCTTTTTTTGCTTCCTTTCAACGGTTTTTCATTGAAAAACTTCAAATAGTCCGACTTGCAGATAACAGAGACAGCTGATCCACTATCCACCTCCATTTTATACATCTTTCCACTAATTTCAACATCCAGGAGACAAGGTTCACTGATTTTATTGATGGTTCTAATCATCATGCATGGATAGTCACCTGAGCTGTCGCTGTCACTGCTGTAGTCGACCCGCAATCTCTTGAAATAATCGTGTACATTGTCTCGAACTTCGTCGTGTTTGGTAGCCTCTCCTACAAATTTTACTGAGCTTCTTTGAGAATTTTTATACTTGTAGCAATGTTTTTGAATGTGCCCACGAATTTTACAAAAATGGCAAACAAAATTGGCATATCGTCCCTTACCAGACGACATTTGTCCTGAACTCGGGCCTGAACGAGACCTGCTTCTTTCATATCTCTCATGTTGCATCCTATAATCACGATTTCTACTTCTTTCTCGTCCACGGTATTCTCTTCCATGGCCGCCATAGTTACGATTCCTTCCAAGCCGATACTTCACCGAGTTGATATTTGCCGAACCATCGTTAATGGCATCCGCCTGATTTACCGCTATTTCACTACTTTTGATAATCCTCTCTGTTGTTCTCAATGTTAATTCATCCTCACTTAGTAAACGTTTCTGTAATTTCCTGTCCGATAATCCGAAAAGTAACTGGTCTCGTATTGCAGTATCTCTAAATTCCCCAAAATCGCACGACTCAGCTAACAGTTTTACCGCTAAAATGAAATTCTCATTGGATTCCGACGGTCCTTGCTTGCGGCATCTAAATTTGTATCTCGACACTAGCTCATTATCAACTTTATCAAACCTTTCCTTGAGTTTCTTCGTAATCTCAGAATATGTCAGCGTTTTTAAATCAGTCGATGGATATAGAAGCTTAAGCTCCTCAAAGGTTGGCATGCCAGCAAACGTCATAAACAAATCTTTCTTTCTCTCATCAGGGACATTGTTACTAGAGAAAAAATACTCTATATGTTCGATATAATTGGAAAAAGAAGTGCCCGGGATGTAAGGATCAATTGTTCCATACAACGCCATATTGCCTGGACCACACACAAAAGGTATTCTGTTTAAACAAAGCGCACTGGGCAAAAAATGGACGAAATTAGATCAAAATGTCGACGTACCTGTATCTACTTCCTGTATCCTGGATTTTTGCTGACTCTGTTGCTTCACCACTGTGTTCCGTCTATACTGCAGTGGGAACCACCGTCAAAATAGGCGATAATTGATGAGCTGAAGCGAAGAACTCCGTAGGCAGCAGCGAAGATGATAACTACGATGGCAACACCGGCAGCGAGAGCAGCAACAACACACACGTAGCAACAGCAGCAGCAGCGAATAATCCGAACCGGCCTCTTTAGTTTTAATTTTTCACCAATTCTAATGGCCGACGCGTCGCAATAAGCGCAGCCGCGTATCGAAAGCAAACTCCAGCGTCGCAAACGACCGGCTATGAACAAAAGAACAAAAGCAGGAATAAGCAACAATACACAGTGTTCTTTCAAGGTCAAATTCTTTTCTTCTACAAAATGACGATGATTCTAAACGTAGTTTGCACAATGGATCATTGAAGCCGACTTTTCCGCTACTCACCGCATCAAAACAAAAGCGCTACCGTATATGGACGATACCACAGTGACAGCAGTCGAGTTACGTCAAACACACAAGGCTACGGTGGCGCTATCTGTTCATTTCATAGCGGCCGTTTTAGTTATTTTAGTGATCCATTCTTCCGTGTAAAAACTTACCGACTGATGCAATATTTGTACTGGCAAACTATTTTGCTTCAACGGGCCGAGAAAAGCAAATTATTCACTCCCGAAAATTCACTTCACTATTTTCCTTCACGCACGCGCACTAAAACTTTCAACCTCGTAGCCACTAAACAGTATGAACTGGGGGGTTTTCTCTCGGTTGGAGTAGTGATCTGTACTATACGATGGTCACGATACAAGAGAGCTGATCGCTCCGTTTATTCAAGTTTTATACGATTCATCGAACACTTTACTTTGTTATGGTGGTATTACATTATAACAGTCCGAGACCTGTCAACTGGTGTTGCACTGAACTAAACCGATTTGCTAATTCTGAATGGATATTACAGGTTTTTGACTCCATTCCCGGCACTAGGGGAGACTGAGGAGACTTGATCCCTGGGGAGACTTGTTCCCCCCATATTCGCTCGGAATCAAAAACATTTTTCTTCTAGCATAATTTTTCCAAAACTACTCCTGGACAAACGACTATGTTTTGGCTATAAGTGATTTCGATTGTACATTGCATTATTTTTTAACGGCTGATGGTTTGTTTTCAGTCCTTCAGAAATCATTTAGGCGATTCCAAAAAATCTCAATAACTTTGTGAAAATTGAACAAAATCGTGTCAAAATTTCACAGCACATAGTTTGAATAAAATACTTTCAAATTTATTTATCCAAATAAGGCTGTTGTTAACACATTTTAATTAGTTCAGCTTAGTATACACAACAGTGACATGGGGAGACTTGATCCCTCGAGGATTACACACACATTATACATGTGAAAAATAAAATTCTATTCGGAAGCCTCTATTCACTTGGAATTCTAGTCTATTCAACGATAAAATGTGTCGGATAATTATTACTTTAGTACAAACCAAGAAAAGGGGGATAGTCTGCCCATTTTGAAAATCCGGCATATCCTTAAAAATATAAGGAAATCTTACAATTTCAAACACTCCATATTCATCGAAAATACGAGAAAACTCGAAAAGAAAATGAAAAGGAAGACTCTGGAACTGTTTTCCCTTTAAATAAACTATGTGCTCAAAGGGGGATCAAGTGTCACCCATTTTTAAAAGTTACTTCATAAGACA
The DNA here is from genome assembly GCF_035046485.1 of Aedes albopictus. Lineage (NCBI taxonomy): Eukaryota > Metazoa > Arthropoda > Insecta > Diptera > Culicidae > Aedes > Aedes albopictus. Next base: position 290,775,437 of record NC_085138.1, on the reverse strand, counting down.
TGCCTCCATAAAAGCACAGTTTTGAAAATTTTAACAATAATTTAAAGGCCTTCTGTTGTGTATTAACTTGCAATAGATGTTTACCTGCCATTTTGTACGGAAATCGGATCTAGTTTTGTGTTTTTCTTAAAGTTTCAGGTAAATTAGGAAAAAGGGATCAAGTCTCCCCAGTCTCCCCTACAGGTAATCAAAATTGTTCAATACCTAAATTCACAACGGAACAACCGTTCCGTCCACTTCTTCCATCTGAACCAGATACCTTATTGCGTGAACTTGTTGTTAACAGTGATTGCTGTGAAGATTTTCTGCTACAGTAAAACCGCTCAGCACTAAAATGTGTAAGCCCTACTCATAAGTGCATAATTTCCAGACCACACAAAAATGTGTTACAGTTACACATTCTCAAAAACAGCTCGTACACTCGTCTAGATGCGAAATGTCGATATTTTTTTTTGTTTTCCAAGGTCACTAGTAAACCTAGCTAGATTACTGTACAAATTTTTTTGCGAATTTACCGATTTTGCGGACACAGGAGCTGATTTTGTGAATGCACAAGGGTTACACATTTTTGGTGTAGTCTGGAAATTATGCACTTTAGTGCTGAGCGGCGTTAGCGTGTGCCGAAAAGTTGATTTTGAACGAGTTTACTGCACCTAGTGCAGCGCCAATTCTCGGCACCAGAATTGTACACTCTTTTCACACTCGATCTGTGTGAAGTTTACATGATGTTTCATGATACATATTCACATAACATATCATGTTAACTTCTGTAATATCCCAGTTTTTTTTTTGCTATAACTAAGTTAGTTTTAACTGATTCTGATAAAATTGTGTACACATGTAGGTCGATTAGAATATCAACACAGATCGAAAAAAGATGGTAAAATTCTGTGACATATGATGCACATAATTGGAGCGTGGAATATCACAGAAGTTTACATATCATGTAAAAGTCATGAAATATCATGCAAGCTTCCATTATATGTCATGTAATTCAGCATGGCTCTGAGTGTTCACATGACATTTCATTTAAAAAAAAATACATGATACATCATGTAAACCATCATAACACTAAGTGTACATCACGTGTAAATCTCATTATTTTTTATCTGTGAGGTCAATTGGTTCAAAATTGACTGATTTATAGTATAAAAAAATCCACGAGCCATGCAGAAAAAGAATCGGATGTATGTCGCATTATTTTACATTCTTTTTTCCGATCTGTGTTCTTAGCACCGTTCACCTAAAGTAGTGTCTTGTACCCTACCTTGTCTTGTGGTCTAGTTTTGCATTTTCCCGGGGACTACTTTATCTAGAAGGCATGGAACTCTGTTATTTACCCATAGTCACGTTAAGCGTCACCGCCGCCTGGGGCTAAGGTGGTATTCCTTGTATAAAAGTGTAAACGTGTGTCGATGCGAGTATGAAAATTTACTCATACTTTTATGATTAGTTCCACCTTCATCCATGAGTACGCTGCAAACAGTAACTCCCGATTTTCAGTAGTGCTGCTAGTCTTCTAAAAAAAGTGGTCTTTGGTTTTCCTTCATATTACAGACAAATCAAGAATAAGGTATCAAGACTACCCAGTATCCCCTATATTCAAAAAGACCAGAGATTTTTGAAAGCATAATAAAGCTAAAATAAAATGAATTAGATTTTATAAAGGTTGTCAAAAGCTCTACAAGATTAATTGATCATTAAAATGTTACTTGGGAAGATTTAGGTGTGACTCCATACTGTCACTCCATGCCAAGCTCCATGCTGTCCCATTGCTGGTCAAGAAAATGGTCACAGACAAACAGACGTAACACTGGCGAAATTTCCATCGATCACGCTAACGATTCATGTTAATCTTCATAGTTGTGGCTTTCACAACCAGAGGCACGCGCATCGTTTTCTTCACGTTTGATGTTTCACACTAGCGCTTTCTGTTGACGATATTGTACAACGCAGTATTTCATGAAACATTTCCACCAGGGTATGGTAGGGTGAACTAGCGATGGATTTTCACGAAAATTGTTCTAGGTGTTGCGTCTGATTGTCTGTGATAATGGTATCAATCTGGAAACAAATTTTAGAATTCTGAATATGAGAATAATGCTTTTTTATACTTTCCAGTTTCTAATAGAACTTTGGAGATTATAGTAGATGCGTGAAAATGCTTGCATATATTAGAGTTCAAGTCAGTAATAAGAAAAAATGAATGGTATTCTTAAAACAGGATTCTATACACTGGATCTCAGTATTGTTTCCAAATTCTGCCTGAATTTGCTGAAATTTTGATCTTTGGAATCTCTGCAAGCGTCAAGAATTGCGGTATTTTTTGGTGATCGCGACGTTTAATCAGTTTATTCAGTTTATGTTGTTAAGTGAATCCCCCTATTATTTTTATCTGTGTGATGCTTTCTCAAGATCTGTAGAAATCACAAAACAAGAGTTAACATATTTATAAACCTCTTTTAATATGTATTTAATTTGAAAAGCGAAATTTATCGATTTTTTTGTTCATTCGTGCCGAGAGCCACCCAAAATGCTCTCGTGAGCCGGATGCGGCTCGCGGGTCATACGTTGGACAATCCTGAACTGGAAAATGGTCATCTTTGTTAAAAACAAGTTCAAATTATAATAATAGTTTGTTTGTTATAATAGTATTTATACAGTATTTGCATTTTTTTTGCGTTATAATAAATAATTGAAAACCTACAGAACACTACTCCATTGGTTATCACATTCTGGATACTGTTGTATTCCTGGTATCAACACCAAGGCAGTACAGTTTATGTTTAGTGACCCTTGTAGCTTGCTGGTTCCTCGTGGTGAGCCTCTGGGTGGCTGCCCACCTTGGCATATGCCTCAACCAGCTCCTTTGGTAGTGGTGGTGGCGTTGGGATATGCGATCCATGGGCCTGGAATCCATTCTCGTCGGCAACGTAGCTCACAGAAACTACTTCACCATGGGGATCAACGTACGAGTACGATCCTTGGGCAAAGTTGGCCTCGTGATCCTTGCTGCCAAAGTTCTTGACGTGACCTGCCTCCTGAGCGACGATTCCATTGGCCGATTCGTATCCAAACTTGAAGGTACCGTCGTTGCTCTGGACCAGTTCACTGTGCACGATTGGAATATGTTGCTTATGTTCTTCGTAGTGATCACCACCAGCAGCCACCAAGGCCACCAAGGCGAACAGAGCGATGAACTACCCGAAACATAGAAATGAGAAACAAACCATGATTGATATTGACCCACTAATGTAACCACGTTGACTCGGTAATGCGCACACAGATCTCTCAATGTAAACGCGATGATCACAACCGTTTTACACTAATTATTCAATTAAGCCCCGATGGGCAGAACACAAAAGTTGGAACGTCGCTGTTTGAAACATTTCAAATGAACTCACCAATTTCATTTTGATGCTGGTTTTATTAATCTTGAAACACACGTGATTGATGTGCTGGCTGGGCGCAAACTGATACATTTTGGTGCTCCCGCTTTGTCTATATATACAATCTTGCAATTGAGCTTACCACCGGGGAACGATTCACCGTAGGCTGGATCGATCGGATCCACCGTGTTGAGGAGGAAAATCAATAATTGTCGCCTCCACATACCTTGAGAAATTAGAGTCTTTAAATGCAGCCGTTTTGTTGTTCAACCCATCCAATTAAACATATCTGAGCTATGACGAAATCATTTGTAGCGTATCTGAATTTGTTTAAGAGCTTGTCAAAGTAAATCGACAACGATTTTTCATAAGGGCCTAACTGACTTGATCGATTTCTCTTCGTTGAATCTCTCTTTCGCTAATAACTTGATCAAAACAAACAAAATCATTATTCCTTTTGTTTCTATAGCAATATGTAGTCGTCTTCTTCGCATTTCAACCAAAAAATCTTTGGAAAACTCAATACACATTCTGTGATAACACAAAGAGAGGATCGATGAGGAGAACTCGAAAATGTCAGTTAGGCCCAAATAAAAAATCAATATCGAAATATACTTTTTAATATAAACATGTTTTGCCAATGTATCTAAGTATGATACAGTGACCCCACAATTTATGAATCGGCAAAAATGACCACAGTTTATGGATCACTCATTTGACCAACACGGTGATTCATAAATAGTGTACAAAATTAAGGTGGTTCATCGGTGTGGGGTCACTGTATATGAACCGGCTGCACGACTGAGTATGGACGAAAACATCGAAACGAATCCCGGAAGATGTCTTGCATTATGATAACCTTGAACCAGATAATGATCTGCGTCCATGTTGATCTAAAAGTTCTAAATCAATGGCGTCCGAGAATTGGGTTGTTTAGTGAATAAAATATTGCTCATTTTTCTGAGTATAACGTAATTTTAGTGGATTTCAATACCTTTGTTTTGATGGTTAAATTAACAAAACAGTATTAGTTTTCGTGCATAGAATGACAGTCAATTGGGTTCTTTAGGGGTATCCAGATTATTCCATTATCGGAATCTCCGTCCAAAAATTAGTCGAAATCCAAAATTTCATCATTTTTTATGCCCGGGAACTATTTTTAAAATGCATTAAGTTTGTATGGGGAAATTTTTTTGTTCGGGATGAACTGTCATTTTATCGATTGAACTGTCATTTTGTCCACAAAAATAAAAACTGTTTTGTTTATTTAACCATAAAAAACAAAGTTATTGGAACGCAATAAAATCACGTTATACTCAGAAAAATTAGCTCTTTCTATTAAGATATAGAAAAAAACAATATTTTGTTCACTAAACAACCCAATTGATAAAATGACAGTTCGACCCGAAAAAAAAAATCCCCATACAAGCTTTAAATGCATTTTAAAAATAGTTCGCGGACTCCAAAAATTATGAAATTTTGGATTTCGATTAATTTTTGGGCGAATTGAAATAATCTGGATACCCCTAAAGAACCCAATTGTTGGTCATCTACCACGGGATAGTATCTAACTACTAACTTTACGGTTATCTTTGCTCAACTATGCTAGTGCTCAAGCTTATGCTCATTCTTCAGAGCAGGAGTCTTTTTTTTTTAAAAAATATTGATTTCGATATTGGAGGCTGTTCGGGCTCGTTTCTAAGAGTAGAATAACTAGCCACAGAAGTCCAATGTCGCGACTGTTCATGTGACTAACATCTAGTTTGCCACGCCCTTACAGCGTCAGCAGCGGTACTAGAAGTGTCAAGTTAAGTTTGTTTACCAAAACAAAAGGTCCGCTACAAGATGGCCACTTAAAAATAGTAAGTTATTGCAATTAAAGTTATTAACCCTCTAATACCCAATCCCGCCTTTAGACGGGGTATAGTTTGAGCATTTTTGTAATTTTTGTTTCGTGAAAAATCTTTTTTTTTTATATTTTTGGCTGATATTTAGGACTGTTTTGTATATCTCAAAATGGTTTTTGGTGTATTTTAAAGCGTATTTACATTTTTTAAAAATCATTGAAAAATTGATGTTTTAGTCACCTTTTAGAAGTCATTGTTTATTTTGTATTGAATCGCTACAATTAACATATTTTAATTTTTTCCCAAATCATTCTATCCTTGTTTAATAGTTTAAGGGAGTCGAATAGACTCTAAAATTATTTTCCTTAAAATTACACGGAAAATAAAATTTTCTGTGAAAAAAATTCAAAATAATAATATTTCAACAATAATCATAAAATCTCAAAATGTTTTCATCTCAAAAAGTCCGTTTCCCAAATTGGCTTCCAGGAAAAATATAAAAGTGTGGGGATCTTTAAAAATAAAAATTAGAAAAATCAAAAACTGAAATTCATGAAATCGAGAATTAAAAAGAATCATCTTCCAAAACATGTTTAAATCGATTTTAGATGACGAAAAATGATATTTAGATCAAAATCAAAAATTTGGGTATTAGAGGGTTAAAATAATTAAATGAGAAAAGTGACTACAGCGCCATTGGAGTTCTAGTGTATTCCTATTTTTCGAAGCTAACCATCAATGTGACTCTCTTTTCCCGATCAGCCTAGATAGCTGTGTAGTGTCGGTAGCGGTTGTCTCAATTGGCTAAGAATAACACTACACAGGCGCTCCGATCCAGTGGTAAGAGTCCACTAAACAGGTAACCCCTCATTCATGGTGTTATGCGGCTTTATGCTTACCGTGCCAAGGAATGAATGGTTAGGGGGGCCTAATAAAAACCTAACCACAAACGGAGCCTGTGGAGAATTAGTTCTCCACAGTATTACGCCCTTACGAACCTTGCGTTTCTCCGAGATAATCAGTTGCCCTTCTTAAGTCTCAAATTTGAGGCTAAATAAGGGCGGGATGATTCAAATGTTGTAAATTAGCTTACATTACTACCTATATGGTTTCGCTTAATGCGTTTTCGCCATTGGCGTTTTTCAATATACACCGATTTGGTTTGTCACTGATGTTTCCTTTTTGTGCTGTGATTGTGAAGAGTGTAATCTAGTCTAGTTTGGGTAGTGGCTACGGCTAGGAAACCTCAGATCAATTTTCAGCGTACAAAGCGTGCGTGGCCCGTGGCTCTACTGCAAAAAGTTCATTTTCACAGGGTAACTTCTGTATGGTTACCTCGTGACCCCAGTTTTGCTCCTTTCATTATAAATGAAGTGTCGTGCCTCGAGCATGCTATTTCTTAGAATAATATTAACAGTATGTTTCAACCTTTCCTTATGGATGCCTTCAAGCAAGCTCTTGTATTCAGCATCTTTTCGCTGATATTTGGCAGTATTGCTATGATGATTACATCATCTGTAGTAGCTCAAACATTATGTTGCATGCTTCAGTTTGATGGATTACTTAGGTAGTACACTGCCTCCACTCGCATAACAGTCCCATTAGCAAAAAGTCGGAATTGAGAAAACGGCATTTGAAGTTTGAAAACTTGTTTCCATATAAAACTTTGAAAAATCGCCAAAATTTGAAAAATATTTCGATCATCTCGAAACTTTCACAGATTGCTTTGCACATGAATATATAACTGTAAAAAATATTACAATCATTACAAAGTTGTTCAGTTTTGTGTTACGTAACACAAAAATCCACGATGGGACTGTTATGCGGGTACTTTTGATATGGGACGCTCATAACTTGGTATTATTTTCACACATTGACATAAAAAATCGTAATTTTTATTATTGCTTTTGGAAGTACATCAAAAATGATGACTATTCATAACGTTAACCCAAAAGTAATGAAAAGTCAAATGGGACTGTTATGCGAGTGGGGGCAGTACAGTTCATGAATAACTTAACATAGAATTGCACCTAACCCAACTCTCATGATCAGAATTTGTCATGAGTTGACTGATTGGCACGTGTCAGATGAGGAGTCTCCATTTGACCTTCTTTACACTTTTAGAGACGAACCAGCCAAGGGCTGAAAGTCTCTCTAATAAAGACAAATCAATCAATCAATTCTTTGCACTTTTGAGTGTTCCTTCGCAAAATTTGCGTATTCAGGCGTCCCTGCTCAACGAACTACGGAACCTGTACACTGGAACCTCTTTTTATGCACATAGCTGGGACTGCATAAATTAAAAATGTGCATAAATTTAAAAAAGGCATAAAAAGAGGGAAATTTATGCATAAATTAAGTTTGGGCTTTAATTAGAGAATTTATTTCGCGAGAACAGAAGAAGAATTCCAGAAAGTTCCCAGAGAGCCCAAAAAGGAGGTTCCAATGGGCTTCAGGGACGTTTTAACCCTTTGGAGCCGAAGGGGTCATATATGACCCCAACTTAGAAACAGCTGTATAAATTCACCCATTCAATAAAACAGTATACTGTCTTCGGCAAAGTTGTTGCAAATTGAGTTACCTAATAAGGAAAAATGGCAATATTTGTATTTGGAACTTCATTGATATCCTAGAACATCCTGAACACCATGAAATTTGGAAAAACGAAATGATTGACATACCAGTTGTCCTAAAAGCTGAATTTGGATGTGGATTACGTTTATATGTATTCATTTAGCCTTCGTCAAGAATATCAAAAGGTGTGTTATATTCTGGGATGTTCTAGGTGTTCCAAACTGTCCTATAGTAAAGTCCTTCAAATCTACAAGAATAGTTTTATGTATTTTTGCCACAAATAATAGCATTGCATAACCTACTGGGGTCCGTAGAGCTCTTGACAGGTCAGCCAAACTACCCTGGAGTTTAGAACTTCAGGTCTACACTCGTAACAGTAGCCATATCTGCTATACTGAGTTACGTTGCATAATCAACTGGAGTAACTGGAGCAATCTGAAGTCTACTAGCTTATAATAAACCTTTGGGACATTCAGGGTCGTCCAAACTGTTCTATAATAAAATCCTTCATATCTACAAAAATAACTTTACGTGTTTTCATCATAAATAATAGTATTGCCTAATGTGGCCCATATTGGTAATAAGGGCCCATATAGCCGAGGCGGTAAACGCACGGGTATTCAGCATGACCATGCTGAGGGTGACGGGTTCGATTCCCGGTCGGTCCAGGATCTTTTCGTAAAGGAAATTTCCTTGACTTCCTTGGGCATAGAGTATCTTCGTGCCTGCCAAACGATATACGCATGCAAAATGGTCATTGGCAGAGGATGCTCTCAGTAAATAACTGTGGAAGTGCTCATAGAACACTAAGCTGAGAAGCAGGCATTGTCCCAATGAGGACGTTACACCAAGAAAAGAGAGAGCCTAATGTGGAGCGGACCTGGTGTGATGGTTAGAACACTTGACTATCACGCCGAGGACCTGGGATCGAATTCCACTCCCGGCAAACTCGCAAAATGTGAGTTCTTCCTTCGGAAGGGAAGTAAATCGTGAGTCCCGAGATGAACTAGCCTAGGGCAAAAAATCTCGTTAATACAGATAAAAAAGTATTGCCTAATCTGCTGGGATCCGCGAAGCTCTTGAAATCTCAAATGTAATTTAGAGACACTACAGGGATATTCCAGGTCAACCAAACTACCTTAGAGTTCAGGACTCCAGGTCTACACTCGTAACAACAGCCATATCTGCTATACTGAGTAACATTGCATATTTATCCGCGTTTAGTGGACCAATGTGAAGTCTGCTTTTTTATTATAAACCTTTGGTACATTCAGGTTCGTCCAAACTGTTCAATAATGAAGTCCTTCAAATCTACAAGAAAAACTTAAACCATAAACATTAGCATAACATAATCTGCTGAGATCCGTGAAGCTCTTGAAATCTCAAATGTCATTTCGAGACACTATGGGAATGTTCCAGATCAGCCAAACTATCTTTGAGTTCAGGACTTCAGGTCTACACTCGTAACATCAGCTATATCTGACATATTGAGTAACGTTTCATAATCAATTGCGGTGGCAGGATCAACCTAAAGTCTACTATATATTATTATGAAACTTTGGGGCAAAGAGGGTCGTCCAAACTATCCTGAAGTTTAGCTCTCGATAGTAACAGTAGTTATTCTCACAATGAACTTTAGACTGTAATCTGTAATTCCACTGGCAAATCATAAGTTATTTCAAGATAGTTTTGAGATATTCCAGACCAACAACACTACTCCTGAGACGATAGCTTCAGGTCTACACTTGTGATAAAAGCTTTTGCCACTGCGTTAAGTAGTGTTACATAATCCTCTGTACTTACCAAAACAGTGACAGGAACAATAAGCGTTGTACCTACTTTATTTTTGGGATATATTGGGATTCCTTACTGTTATGATGTTTTAGTTGATAAAAACAACCACTGTAACTTTCAGAAGACATACTGGACATGATAGATTACAAATCGTAGTCTTGTATAATGAAAGAAGTTACCGTTACACCCGTAGACTTTAAAATTCAATCTCAAGAACAGTTTGGATGACCTAGGATATCCCGACTGATCATATACTGCCTTTTTATCGTTCAGAGGACTTACTGAAAATGATAGATTACAAATCATAGCTTCGTATAATAAAATAAGTTACCGTTACACCCGCAGACTTAAGGATCTTAACTCAAGAACAGTTTTGATGACCTAGGATATCCCGACTGATGTGATATTGTCTATTGAACTTTCAGAAGACTTACAAATCGTAGCTTTGTATAGTGAAAGAAGTTACCGTTACACCCGTAGACTTTAGGATCTAATCTCAAGCACATTTTGTATGACCTAGGATATCCAGAAAAAATATTCTGCATAATATTCTACCATTTCTATGCTATTGATCACCAAAACTACAGAAAAATATAGAAAAAACTCCATAATAACGCTTGGAAAAAATCCGGCTTCAAAGGGTTAAGGGGTTATCTCGGGGGATTTGAAGAGCCTTTTAAGGGTGTTCTGTCAGGATTTTTTGGGTGTTTTCATGGGATTACGGGGATTTCTGGGGTGCCAGAGGCGTTCCAAGGTGCTTTAGGAGTAATTTAAGGGATCTCAGGAGCAAGAATTTGAGGGGCGTTTTAAGCTATTTCAGAGTCTGTCCTGAAATGCCTCAAAAAACCCCCTTAAACCCCCCGGGGACCCCATGTAACGCACCTGAGAGGCTTCTAAACCTCAGAGAACTCCTCCGTAACGCTTCCGTAACACCTCTGAATCCCCTGAAAATGCTCTGAACTTTTTGCTGATTTCTTCAAGTCAGTGTACAGTCCGGGCTCTCCCGCAAATTTTACCGAAGTTTTGAATTCTCTGCCGTCGTACAACATTATTTTCCCGCGCCCTACATTTACCGTAGCAGATGTTACCATGGCACTTAAAGATGTAGATCCTTCCAAAGGTCCTGGATCGGATAAGCTTCCCCCCGCTTTCAATAACCGCTGTGCAGACGTCCTCGCTTCACCTGTTTGCCGGTTATTTAATCTGTCGCTGTCGGAAGCCGTTTTCCCAGATATGTGGAAGGAGTCCGCGGTTACGCCAATTCACAAAGCTGGCAATATTCACAATGTTGAGAACTACCGGCCTATTTCGATTCTTTGCTGCCTTGCTAAGACGCTAGAACTGTTGGTTGACGAAAAACTGTACATCGCCGCCAAGCCCATAATTTCGCAATACCAGCATGGTTTTGTGAAAAATCGCTCTACTACAACCAACCTGATGGCGTACACTACCTTAATTAACTCAAGCTTGGAAAAGCGCTTGCAAGTAGACAGTGTGTATGTGGACTTTTCCAAAGCGTTTGATAAAGTCCCGCATGACCTTACTCTAAGGAAACTCGATCGATTAGGTTTCCCTGATAGGCTTATAACCTGGTTAAGTTCATACCTACGTAATAGATCCGCATATGTTAAACTGAAATCCGTAGCGTCATCTCGTTTTCCGACACCTTCAGGCGTCCCCCAAGGAAGCCATCTTGGACCACTGATATTTTTATTTTTATTTATTTATTACTATTCGATAATGATCTGACCTACCGAATAAACTCACATCACCTTATGTACGCCGACGATCTTAAGATATACCGGATCATTAGCTCGCTGGTGGATTGTGCAGCTTTGCAACAAGATATCGACGCTGTGGCTGCTTGGTGTGCCTCAAACGGAATGGAGCTGAACGCGATCAAGTGTAAGCTAATAAGTTTCAGCAAGTCGCAAACGCTGTTGACTTTTGGTTACAGAGCAAATGGGATAGTGCGAGTTAACTCCATCAAGGATCTAGGAGTAATTATGGACTGCAAGCTAAGTTTTAACGACCATGTGACCTCGACAACTGCTAAGGCTTTTGCTGTTCTTGGATTCGTCCGACGAAATGCCTCTGAGTTCCGTGATGCGTACGCTTTAAAAAGTGTTTACTGTTCGCTTGTCCGAAGTATTCTGGAGTATGCGGTTCAAATCTGGGCTCCGTATAGGGAAACCCAAATCGGACGTATAGAAAGGGTCCAACGGTGCTTCGTTCGCTATGCTTTACGGAGACTTCCGTGGTCTGACCCGCTGCAGCTGCCACCGTACAACGACCGATGTCAACTTATAAGATTGGAGCCATTACGCAAGCGCCGCTTGTATTTACAAAGAATGTTTGCATACGATGTACTTTGCAACAGGATTGACTGCCCGGAACTTCTTCAGCAAGCGCGATTCTTTGTACCTGCACGCCGAACACGCCAGCGAACTTCATTCATTACTGCTCGACATCATACAGTTTACGGCCAAAACAATCCGCTAGAGCGATGTTTTAATGCACTTAACGATGTTGAATGTTTTGACTTTAATATAAGTAGAACTCGTTTTAGGAATATTATTAGAAATCTAGACTAACATTTGAAAAGGGCGGAACAACCATTGCAAATTCTCACTTGTTCTATCCCTCCTGGGCGTATTTCAATATTTTTATGCAAACTTTTCCCGTTAACAGATAGAGGGGAGTCAGATCTATCTGTTACTGGTAAAAGATTTCATGAATAATGGGGGGTAAGCCTAGGAGGGACGGGAGAAGCAGAAATTTGAAATGGCTGTTACGCCCTTTTCAAATGTTGGTCTAGAAATAGTATGTAGTTTAGCATTAAATCAGTCTGTGCAGCCCAGCTGAAGACGGTGGAATAAATAAATAAATAAATGAAACGTCTTGAAATGCCTTCAAAATCCCCCTTTAAACCCCCCTTAAAGCCCCTCGAACCCCATTTAACGCACCTGAAAGGCTCCGAACCCCACGAAAACTCCGCGTAACGCTTAAATAACGCCTCTGCATCCCGCCGAAAATGCTCTTAAACGTCTTGAAATGCCTCCAAAATCCCCCTTAAACCCCCTCGGATCCCATGTAACGCACCTGAGAAGCTCCGAACACCCCGAAAACTCCTCCGTAACGCTTTCGTAATGCCTCTTAATCCCTCATAAAATGCTCTGAAACGTCCTGAAACGCCTTAAAATCCCCCTTAAACCTCCTCGGACCCCATGTAACGCACCTGAGAGAATCCGAACCCCACGAAAACTCCACGTAACGCTTAAGTAACGCCTCTGCATCCCGCCGAAAATGCTCTGAAACGTCTTTATTTGCCTCCAAAATCCCCCTTCACCCCCTCGGACCCCATGTAACGCACCTAAGAAGCTTTTTTTTTTTTTAATTTCTTTGTATTTGTGAATTTTAACTTATTGCTAATTCTTCACACCCTAAGAAGCTCCGAATACCCCGAAAACTCCTCCGTAACGCTTCCGTAACGCCTCTGAATCACGCCGTAAATGATCTGAAACATCTTGAAATGCCTAAATCCTAAACCAAAACCCCTAAAAACGCCTTCGTGCCTAAAATACTCAGAGACTTCCTGAAACTACTCCGAAAAACCCTTAAGACTCACTCAGACCTCATGTAACGCACATGAAACATTCGAAAACACCCAAAAACGAACCTGTAACCATCCTTTATTCTCCTCTGTAAACAGCCCTTGGCCGCCGTTGCAATAGTTCCCGTCATTATTAAATATTATTATGCACAATATTGGTTCTTATTAGCTTTCCCTCTTTTTATGCGGGGCATAAAAAAGGTGCATAAATTAAAAGTGCATAAAAATAACATGCATAAAAATAGGTTTTAGTGTACTAATTGATTGTGACCACATTTTATGGATAACTCGCTTTTATTGCTACTCCAAGAGTTTCATTCTGGTTTTATACCTACAACGCCCTCCATTGTGGTATACCATAACTATTGCTTTGAAAGAAGCTTGTCCTCTGCGGTCTGTGCGGACTGCAAGAGGTATTCTTGAATGGAACTCTGATCTGTTCAAGTTCAAAATATCTTCGGATAAACCATTCTTTTGTATAGTTACGAATCTCTAGCTTCCGTTTGAGAATTATAGCTATATAATCAACTTAGTGGGCCCTAAAAAGCTCTGCTTAATTCAAATCTTCAGGAGCAAATAGGATTTTGTCCTATTTTTCTCCAGAGGGATTTGAGTATTTCAAACATGTTATGAAATAATATGGATACCCCTAAAGAACCTAATTGTTTACCATCTACCACGGAATAGTATCTAACTACAACTTTTGCGGTTAGCAGAGCATCTTAGTGCTCAAGCTTATGCTCATTCTTCAGAGCAGGAATCTTTTCTAAAAAATATTGATTTCGATATTTTGATCGTCGTTCAATTCTTCCTCCTTGTTGGATTCGTGACACTTTAAGTTCTTGCATTCACTACTGAGAAGCGCGCGACTTTTTTCACGAATCGGTCGGTTTTTTCGGTAGGGTGAAAGGGACGCGAGTGTAGAATGCGGAATCAGAAGCGCGCGACTATTTTCGTGGGTCCCTGACGTGTTTAATATTGCACGACCGTTTACTTATGTGCATTACCCTTACTATTGTCTTCATCGTCACCAAATAAATCATAATCGTGATGAAGACCGCGACGTGCAAAGGTGGCTCCAAGATCCACACATTACCATACCCTACTAATAAATACACCTTCCCGAGACAACTGAGGGGATACTGTGGATTCCACGGTTTCTAGTAGCAACGGTTGCCAAACATTCCTTCCCTTTCCCGATAACCGAAAGGACGTGGCCGGTGCCGTTATTGACTTTCAAATATTGAACTTTCGAATTATGAACATTGAAAGTATGTAAGCACCAGTGTGTAAAAAAATCGAAGGCTGAAAGTGAAGATTGACATTCTCATTTTTTCATTCGTGTTTGGCCACATTCATTGTCAGCTGAATGCCTCTCTTTTTTCATTCAATTCTCTGTCACGAATATTTTTTTCGCACGTCGTAAAATGTCCAATTTCTGTTAACAGACGCACAATCCGACTTTATGGACAAATAGAGCAGTTAATTAGTATTGTAATTAACTACTATACATAAGTTTTGAGGTGATTGGAAGAATAATCGGGAGTTACGGTCTAGTTATATTTCTCAGTGAAAATTGTCAGTGACAGAAAAATGAATGAATAAATGAGAAAATCCATTCACCAAAATGAATTTTATTTTGATCCCTCAGTTGAGAATCTTCAATATTCACGTTGAATTTCACTCACTGAAAATGAAAATTTAAAACTCTGGTAAGCACCATTCATTGGTACTCTGTGATTGTTCTGGTTAATCACAAAGTAGCAACTACGATGTGTACGGTTATCTTTGCTTTGCTTAAGGCGAAACTTTTTTTGGTTTTTGATTTTTTATAAAATAACGAAGCAATATTTTCAAAATCGGTTTTAGTGCACATGTGGTGTATGGATCAAGGTATCTCGTGATTTTTTTCCAGATGGAAAATGTTTTTCGTTTTTGCAGAAACCATTTTTTTGTGAAATTTTGTTAAAAAATGGTTTCTTCAAAAACGAAAAACATTTTCCATCTGGAAAAAAATCAGGAGATACCTTGATCCATACTCTACATGTGCACGAAAACCGATTTTGAAAATATTGCTTCTGTATTTTATAAAAAATCAAAAACCAGAATGTGAGGAAATGGATCCAGTTTCGCGTTAAGTTCTTTCTTTAAGGGGAAAGGAAGCCGTGAGCCCGAGAATAATCTGTGATCAACCGCCGTTTTAAAATTTATGGGATGAACCTGTTATGAAAATGAACTAGCTACCACTACACGCGCAATTTAGAAGAACGAGTGTTTCTTTTACCAGAAAAGTATTGATATCTGTTATTTCGGAAAAAACTGCAAAATTAATATTTTATCGAAATCAAAATAGCAGACCCATTATAGTGTTTAGAACATAGTAAACAGTGAAATAAATAATATAAAACATATTGAGAGATCTTTCGTGCATCCACAAGAAAAAAAATAAAAGAATAATGTTTATTCAAAAGTAATATTAGAACAATTTATGTTTTTGATGAGAAAAAAAATAGAACAATAGTAAGAATACTTAGTGCATCTACAAGAAAAAAAAAAGAATTATGTTTATTCCAAAGTAATATAGAACAATTTATGTTTTTGATGATAAAAAAATAGAACAATAGTAAGAATAATAATGTAATTCATATCCTAGATATGCAGAAAAATAAGCAAGAATAATTATTGCGGATTGATTACGAAAACTGAAGAAAATAATCAGGCATACAATTACAAAATGGTTGATACTCATATAATCATCATTTTGTAATCTGCCGCATTGGCAATATTCGATGAAATTACAGTTTCTATATGCCTCCAATGAGTGCTGCATAGCAATAATTGTCAATGATCTTTTGAATTCTCTAGTCACTCACACCGGTCAAACGGAAAAGAAAAACCACAACCGCACCCTAGTCGTAGAAATGAACTCGATCCTTCCGAACGCAGCGTAGGACATGCATGTGTTGATGCGCTGTTGCGGGTGCGGGCGTTGCACCCAAGATTATTTGATTTTTTTATATGAAAGTATATACTTTTGTATATGCCAAAAGATTCCTTATAAAATTTCCGATCTGATGGTGCAATTTAGAATACTGAAAAAATAAGTTCGTAGCATACTTTTTGCTTTTCCAATTCGAGCGCAAACGTTCCCCGCTGTAACAGCAGCATGCGGGTGCGAGGTGAGAATCGAAAATCCGGCTGGCTGGACAAACAAAAACGCAATGTGTTCATCTCATCGAACGGTACATTCATTTTCTGTTTCGACGGACCGGCGGGCGGGTATGGTACTTGCTAACACAACACGTGATAGTTAGTTGAAATGGGAAATTCTTTCAACACTTTTTTTTAATATGTCGGCAATAATTACATACGTTCTTTTATTGAAAGAACATTTTATGTATGAGAAAAAATAATCAGTGAACGATTTTCTAGAAATGACATACCTTTTTGAATATTTTTTCATTAATCTGATGATATTGAATTTCTTATCATCTTTGGGCTTGCAAAGATATACCAGCACCGCACAAAGATTATTTTCTTTACAAAATCCATTATTATTTAAAATAGCAAGATCATAAATGTAGGAAGTGATCTATGGGTGTAACTGAAAATTCTGACAAATTAAAATATTATCAATAAGAAACCCGAATCTTGAGAGATCAGAAAAATGAACTTCTGATTCATAAACGACGGAAGTTTTCTCTGAGTAAAGCTGAAAATTCTCATGTTGATCAGTAAGAATCCCGAATATTGAAAGATTGGTAAAATGTCGAGGATTCCCCAGAGGAAACACCTGGAGGATTCTCTGGAGGGCGCTCCTGAAGGATTCCCCAGAAGGAACTCTCAAAAGATTGCCCAGAGAGAACTAGAGGGAAAACCTGAAGGATTCTCTAAAGAACATGTTCCCTGTGGAACAGGAGGCTCATTTGGGAATCCTCCAGGAGTGCCCTCTGTGAATTTCTCAAACAGTTTGCACTGGAGATTCCTCGAGGAGTTTCGCCTGGGAATTCCTCCAGGAGTTCCTTCTCAGATTTCCTTCAGGAGTTCCTACAGACTTTCCTCTGTGGATTCTTTCAGAAGTTCCCTCTGGAGATTACTCCAGGAATTCCATCTAGAAATACTTCAGGAGTTTCATCAGTGAATTCCTCCTTCAGGTAACTATGGGAAATTTCTCCAGGAGTTCTTTCTGGAGTGTTCCATTCCCACTGGGGATTCCTCCAGGTTTTTATCTGGGAATACCTCCAGGAGTTCCATATGGAAATACCTCCAGGAGCTTTCTCTTGGAAATTCTTCGAGGAGTTCCCACTGGGAATTCCTCCAGGTGTTCCCTGTGGAAATTATTCCATGAGGTTTATCAGGGAAATCCTCCAAATGTGCCCTTCGTGAATTCCTCAAACAATTTGCTCTGAAGATTCCACCAGGAGTTCCGTCTGGGAGTTCCTCATGGAGTTCCATCTGGAAAATCCTCCAGGTGTATGTACCCAGAA
This sequence comes from Aedes albopictus, assembly GCF_035046485.1. Taxonomy (NCBI): domain Eukaryota; kingdom Metazoa; phylum Arthropoda; class Insecta; order Diptera; family Culicidae; genus Aedes; species Aedes albopictus. The sequence continues at coordinate 290,757,733 of NC_085138.1, read as the reverse complement.
GGACCTCGAGTTATTCCCCATAGCAAACTGCTTGGGAAATGCCTTGAGGGAACTCCTGGAGAAATTCTTCAGAGAAAACTTCTATAGGGATTCCCCAGTTTGAACTCCTGGAGGTATTCCCCATTGGGAACTCCTGGAAGAAATCATCAGACGAAATTCCTGCAGGAATTCCCTAGAGGTAACACCTGCAGGAATTTACCGGAGGAAACTCCTGGAGAATACCTGGATAGAACTACTGCAGGAATTAATCAGAAGAAACTTCTGCAGGATTCGTAGATACCTCAGGAAACCTCAGAGAAAACTCCTGGAGAAATTACAAGCTGGAACTTTTGGAGGGATTCCCGAAAGGGAATTCCTGAAGGAATCCTTAGAGGGAACTGCTTGAGGAATTCCCAGAGCGAGTTCCTTGAAGAATTCCAAAGTTCCTTTTTAATCCACAAGTAAGTTTTTTTCTGGTAATTCCTCCAGGAGTTCTTTCTGGGGATTGCTTCAGGGGTTTCATCTGAAGATTCTTTCAGAAATTTCTCCTGGGCATTTCTCTAAATGTTCTCTCTGGGGAATTTCTACGGGAACTCTCATTGCGGAATTTCTCAACGAGTTTTCATTGGGAATTTTATCCAGGTGTTCCCTTTGGGGATTTTACCAGGAGTTTTTCTTTGGAGATTCCTCCAGAGGATCCATCTGGGAATCCTCCTGGTTAATTTCTCCAGTGTTCTCTTTTGTAATCCCTGCAGGAGTTTTTTCTGGTTCCTTAGCTCCAAAATTGCTACAAGAGTTCTTTGAAGAATTCTTTTAGGAGCTTCCACTGGAAATTTTCTCCAGGAGTGCCCTATAAGAAACTCCTCCAAGAGTTCCCTCTGAAAATTTTGGGAATTCCTTCAAAAGTACCATCAGGGGATTCCTCAAGCAATCCCTTTATGAGAATTCTTCTAGAGGATTCCTCCAGGAATTACTTCTAGAGATTCCTCTTGGTGTTCGATCTGAAGATTCCTCAGGATAATTCTACTGGAGATTTCTCCAGGAGTTCTCTCTGGAGGTATAGCCATGAGTTTTCTCTAGGGACTCCTCCAGGAGCGAACTCCTGGGAATTCCTTCAGGAATTCTTCCAGGAATTCGTGTGGCAATTCCTCCGGGAATTCCTCTAGAAATTTCTTCAGGAACTCATCTGAACAGGAATTCCACATCTATTCCTAGAAGAATTGCTGGAAGAATTCCTGGAGAAATTCTTAGAAGAATTTCTGGAGAAATTCTTAAAAGAATTCATAGAGGAATTTCTGAAGGAATTCCCTGAGCAGTTTCTAGAAGAGTTCCAGGAGGATTTCCTTGATAAAATTATGCAGGAATTCGTGGAGCAGTATCTGGAAGATTTCCTGGAAGATTTCCTAGAGAAATTCCTCGATGAATTTCAAAGTAATTCCTGGATGTTTCTGGAAAACTTTCCAGAGGAATACCTGGATAAAATCCAACAGCAACTTCTGGAGAAACTTCCAGAGGAATTCCCAGCGCAATTTTTTTGTGAAATTTTCAGTGCAGTTTCTAACAAAATTTTCAGAGGAAATTCTGGAGCAATTCTCAGAGGAATTATTGGAGGAAGTCCCAGGTGAGTCCTTGGAGGAAGTCCCAGAGGAAGGATGCCGAGTAGGCCGTCCCTTATTTTGCAAAATTTTGAAATGTTATAAGTTCGTTAGTGGAAAATGATCGTTTTAGCTAAAAAATGATCGTGTCAAAATTTGAAGTCCGTATCTCAAGGCTAAGTGGTCCCTCAAGGGGCCTAAAGTTGTCAAAAATTGTATGGGACCAAAAAAACATGAAATTTTTTTCGACAAAAAAATACACCATTCCACTGAAACCGGTGTTTTTGGGACCCTAAAGGGCCAAAAATGTGCTTAGATTTGCGATATCTCTACTCGTTTCCAAGATATTGACAAAAAAACAACTGAAAAATCAGCATTTTTGACCATTTTTTTTAAATTCCGAAGGAAACTTACCTTATTTTGTTCAATAACTCAAAAACGAGTAGAGATATCGCAAATCTAAGCACATTTTTAGCCCTTAAGGGTCCTAAAATCACCGGTTTTAGTAGAATAGCGTATTTTTTTTGTCGAAAAAAATTTCATGTTTTTTTTGGTCCCATACAATTCTTGACAATTTTAGGCCCCTTGAGGGACCACTTAGCCTTGAGATACGGACTTCAAATTTTGACACGATCATTTTTTAGCTAAAACGATCATTTTCCACTAACGAACTTATAACATTTCTAAATTTTGCAAAATAAGGGACGGCCTAATGCCGAGGTGATTAACAAGAGAAATTCTGAGGGGAATTGCTGGAGAATTTGTCGAAGAATTTCCAGAGGAATTCTTGGAGGAATTTCCAGACGATTTCCTGATGGAGTTTCCAGAGGAATTTTCTAAAGGAATTTTCAAAAGGATTCCTGACATAATTTGCAGAGAAATGCCTGGAAGAGATTCTAGAGAAATTCCTAGGATAATTTTTATCAGAATTTCTGAAGGAATTTCCAGAGGAATTCCTGGAAGAATTCCCGAAGAAATTCTTGGAGGAACTTCCAGAGGAACTCCTGCTAAGATTTACAGAGGAGCTCCTAGATAAACTTCTAGAGGAATTTCTGAAGGAATTTCTAGACAAATTCCTAAAGGAATAATCAGGAATTCCTAAAGGGATTTCCAAAGAAATTCCTGGAGGAACTTGCAAAGGAATTCCAGGATAAATTTCCTAAGAAAAATTCGTGGAAGAATTTCAAAAGAAATTCTTAGGGAAATTTTCAAAGGAATTCCTGGTAGAATTTTCAAAGGAATTTGCACAGGAATTTCTGAAGGAATTTCCAGAGTTATTCCTGAAAAATTTCCAAAGAAATTTCTGGAAGTATTTTCATAAAAACTCCTGAAGGAATTTCCAGAGGAATACCTAGAGGAATTTCCAAGTGAATTCTTGAAGGAATTTCCAGAGAAATTCCTGAAGGAATTTCCAGAAAAATTCCTGGAGAAATTTCCAGAGGAAATACTGGAAGAACTGCCAGAGGAAATCCCGAAGGAATTTCCAGAGGAATTCCTGGAGGAATTTCCAGAGGAATTCCTGGAGGAATTTCCAGAGGAATTCCTGGAGAAATTTCTAGAGGAATTCTTGGAAGAGTTCCTGAAGGAACTTCCAGAGGAATACCCAGGGCAATTTCAGATGAAATTTTCAGTGCAACTTCTGGCGAAAATTTCAAAGAAAATTTTGCAGCGATTACCAGAGGAAGTCCCAGATGAATTCTTGGAGGAAGTCCCAGAGGAAGCATGCCGAGGTGATTAACTAAAAAAATGCTGAGGGGAATTACTGGAGAAGTTTGTGGAAAAATTTCCAGAGGAATTACTGGAGGAATTTCCAGAGGAATTCTTGCAGGAATTTCGAGAGGGATTTCCAGAGGAATTCCTGAAGGAACTTCCAGAGGTATTCCTGAAGCAATTTCCAGAGGAATTCCTGGAGGAATTTCCAAAGGGATTCCTGAAGGAATTTCCAGAGGAATTACTGGAGAAATTTCCAGTGGAATTCGTGAAGGAATTTCCAGAGGAATTTCTGGAAGATTTTCCAGAGGAATTCCCGGTGGAATTTCCAAAGGGATTCCTGGAGGAATTTTCAGAGGAATTCCTGAAGAAATTTCCAGAGGAATTCTGGGAGGACTTTCCAGAGGAATTCCGGGAAGAATTTCTAGAGAATTGCTTTAGGAATTTTCAAAGGAATTTCTTGTAGGAATTTCCGAAGGAATTCCTGGAGAAATTTCCACAGGAATTTCCGGAGGAATTTCCAGAGGAATTCTGGAAAGAATTTCCAAAACAATTTCTGAAGAAATTTCCAGAGAAATTCCTGAAGGAATTTTCAAAGGAATTCCTGAAGGAATTTCCAGAGGAATTCCTGAAGGACATTCCAGAGAAATTTCTCTGGGAATTCCTTGAGAAATTCCTCTGAAATTTCCGTCAGGAATTCCTCTGGAAATTCCGCCAGGATTTCCTCTGAAAATTCCTTCAGGATTTCCTCTGGAAATTCCTTCAGAAATTCCTCTGGAAATTCCTTCAGGAATTCACAAGTAAGTTTTTTTTGGTAATTCCTCTAGGAGTTCTTACTGGGGATTGCTTTCGGGGTTTCTTCTGCAGATTCTTCAGAAATTTCTCCTGGGCATTTCTCTAAATGTTCTCTCTGGGGAATTTCTACAGGAACTCTCAATGCGGAACTTCTCAACGAGTTTTCATTGGGAATTTTCTCCAGGTGTTCCCTTTGGGGATTTTACCAGGAGTTTTCTTTGGAGATTCCTCCGGAGGATCCATCTGGGAATCCTCCTGGTGTTCCCTCTGGTTAATTTCTCCAGTGTTCTCTTTTGTAATCCCTGCAGGAGTTTTTTCTGGTTCCTTAGCTCCAAAATTGCTACAAGAGTTCTTTGAAGAATTCTTTTAGGAGCTTCCACTGGTAATTTTCTCCAGGAGTGCCCTATGAGAAACTCCTCCAAGAGTTCCCTCTGGAAATTTTGGGAATTCCTTCAAAAGTACCATCAGGGGATTCCTCAAGCAATCCCTTCATGAGAATTCTTCTAGAGGATTCCTCCAGGAATTACTTCTAGAGATTCCTCTTGGTGTTCGATCTGAAGATTCCTCAAGATAATTCTACTGGAGATTTCTCCAGGAGTTCTCTCATGGCTATAGTTTTCTCTAGGGACTCCTCCAGGAGCGAACTCCTGGGAATTCCTTCAGGAATTCTTCCAGGAATTCGTCTGGCAATTCCTCCGGGAATTCCTCTAGAAATTTCTTCAGGAACTCATCTGAAAATTCCTCCAGGAATTCCTCTGAAAATTCCTCCAGGAATTCCTCTCGAAATTCCTTCAGGAATTCATCTGGAAATTCCTCCAAGAATTCCTCTGGGATTTCCTCCAGGAATTCATCTGGGATTTCCTCCAGGAATTCCTCTGGGAATTCCTTCAGGAAATCCTCTGGGAATTCCTTCAGGGATTCCTCTGGGAATTTCTCCAGGAATACCTCTGGAAATTCCTCTATGAATTCCTCCAGGAATTCCTCCAGGTATTCCTCTGGGAATTCCTACAGGCATTCCTCTGGGATTTCCTACAGGAATTCCACATCTATTCCTAGAAGAATTGCTGGAAGAATTCCAAAAAGAATTCCTGGAGAAATTCTTAGAAGAATTTCTGGAGAAATTCTTAGAAGAATTCATAGAGAAATTTCTGAAGGAATTCCCTGAGCAGTTTCTAGAAGAGTTCCAGGAGGATTTCCTTGATAAAATTATGCAGGAATTCGTGGAGCAGGATCTGGAAGATTTCCTGGAAGATTTCCTAGAGAAATTCCTCGATGAATTTCCAAAGTAATTCCTGGATGTTTCTGGAAAACTTTCCAGAGGAATACCTAATAAATTCCAACAGCAACTTTTGGAGAAACTTCCAGAGGAATTCCCAGCGCATTTTTTTGTGAAATTTTCAGTGCAGTTTCTGGCAAAATTTTCATAGGAAATTCTGGAGCAATTCTCAGAGGAATTATTGGACGAAGTCCCAGGTGAGTCCTTGGAGGAAGTCCCAGAGGAAGGATGACGAGGTGATTAACAAGAGAAATTCTGAGGAGAATTGCTGGAGAATTTGTCAAAGAATTTTCCAGAGGAATTCTTGAAGGAATTTCCAGACGAATTCCTGATGGAGTTTCCCGAGGAATTTTCAAAAGGAATTTTCAAAAGGATTCCTGACATAATTTCCAGAGAAATTCCTGGAAGAGATTCTAGAGAAATTCCTAGAATAATTTTTATCAGAATTTCTGAAGGAATTTCCAGAGAAATTCCTGAAGGATTCTCCAGAGTAATTCCTGAAGGACATTCCAGAAAATTTCTCTGGGAATAACCCCAGGAATTGCTCTGGGAGTTCCTCTAGGATTTTTTCTGGGAATTCCTTCAGAAATTCCTCTTGGAATTCCTCCAGGAATTTCGAGAGGAATTCCTCTGGAAATTGCTCTAGAAAATTCTCTTGAAATTCCTTCAGGGATTCATCTAGAAAATCCTCTTGAAATTCCTTCAGGAATTTCTATGGAAATTCCTCCAAGAATTCCTCTAAAAATTCCTCCAGAAATTCATCTGGAAATTCCTCCAAGAAATCCTCTGGAATTCGTCTGGAATTCGTCTGAAAATTTCTCCAGGAGTTCGTCTGGAAATTCCTCCAGGAATTCGTCTGGAAATTTCTCCAGGAATTGCTATGGATATTCCTCCAGGAATTCCTCTAAAAATTCCTCCAAAAATTCCTCTGGAAATTCCTCCCGAAATTCCTCTGGAAATTCCTCCAGGAATTCCTCTGGAAATTTCTCAAGGAATTCCTCTGGAAATTCCTCCAGGAATTCGTCTGGAAATTTCTCCAGGAATTGCTATGGATATTCCTCCAGGAATTCCTCTAAAAATTCCTCTGGCAATTCCTCCCGAAATTCCTCTGGAAATTCCTCCAGGAATTTCTCTGGAAATTCCTCCAGGAATTCGTTCAAAAATTCCTCTGGAAATTCCTCCAGAAATTCCTCTGGAAATTCCTCCAGGAATTCGTCTGGAAATTTTTACAGGAATTCGCCTGGAAATTCCTCCAGGAATTCGTCTGGAAATTTCTCCAGGAATTCGTCTGGAAATTTCTCCAAGATTTCCTCTAAAAATTCCTCCAGGAATTCCTCTGGAAATTCCTCCAGGAAATGCTCTGGAAATTCCTTCAGGAATTCATATGGAAATTCCTCCAGGGATTCCTCTGGAAATTCCTCCAGGAATTCCTCTGGATATTCTTCCAGGAATTCTTCTGGATATTTCTTCAGGAATTTCTCTGGAAATTCCTCCAGGAATTCCTATGAAAATTCCTCCAGGAATTCCTCTGGAACTTCCTCCAGGGATTCCTCTCGAAATTCTTTCCGGAATTCCTCTGGAAATTCCTCCAGGAATTCCTCTGGAAATTCCTCTAGGAATTCTTAAGGAAAGTCCTTCAGGAATTCCTCCAGAAATTCCTCTGGATATTCCTCCAGGAATTCATCTGGAAATTTCTTCAGGAATTCCTCTGGAAATTCCTCCAGGAATTCTTCTGGAAATTCCTCCAGGACTTCCTCTGGAAAATCCTCCAGGAATTCCTCTGGAAATTCGTCCAGGAATTCCTCTGGAAATTCTTCCAGGAATTCCTTTGGAAATTCCTCCAGGAATACCTCTGGAAATTCCTCAAGGAATTCCTCTGGAAATTCCTTCAGGAATTCCTCTGGAAATTCCTCCAGGAATTCTTCTGGAAATTCCTTCAGGAATTCATCTGGAAATTCCTCCAGGAATTATTAAGGAAATTCCTTCAGGAATTCCTCTGGAAATTCCTCTGGAAATTCCTCCAGGAATTCCTCTGGCAATTCCTCCAGGGATTCCTCTGGAAATTCTTCCAGGAATTCCTCTCGAAATTCCTCCAGGAATTCCTCTGAAAATTCCTCCAGGAATTCCTCTGGAAATTCCTCCAGAAATTCCTCTGGAAATGCCTCTAGGAATTTCTCTGGAAATTCCTCCAGAAATTCCTGTGGAAATTTCTCTAGGAATTCATCTGGAAATTCTTCTTAAAATTCTCCGGAAATTCTTCCAGAAATTCCTCTGGAAATTCCACCGTGAATTTCTCTGGAAATTCCTCCCGGAGTTCCTTTGGAAATTCCTCAAAGAATTCCTCTTCAAATTCTTCCGGGAATTCTTCGAGAAATTTCTTTAGGAATTCTCTGGAAATTCTTCCCGGAATTCCTCTGGAAATTCCTCCGTGAATTCCTCTAGAAATTCCTTCAGGAATTCCTCTGGAAATTCCTCCAGGAATTCCTCTGAAAATCCCTCCAGGAATTCATCTGGAAATTCTTCCGGAAATTAATCTGAAAATTCCTCCGGGAATTTTCTTCAGGAATTCCTGACAATTTTTTTTTGAATTTGGCTAGACATTCCTTCAGAGATTTCTCTGGAAATTCCTCCAGGAATTCCTCTGGAAATTCCTCCAGGAATTTCTCTGGAAATTCCTCCGGGAATTCTTCCAGAAATTCCTCCATTCGTTTCTCTAGCAATTCCTTCAGGAATTCCTCTGGAAATTCCTCCAGGAATTCCTCTGGAAATTTCTCGAAGAATTCATCTGGAAATTCCTCCAAGAATTCATTTGGAAATTCCTTCAGGAAATCATATGGAAATTCCTCCAGGAGTTTTTCTGGAAATTCCTTAAGGAGTTTTAATAAAAATTCCACCAGGAATTCCTTTGGTAATTTGTCCAGGTATTACTCTTGAATATTTTTCAGAAATTCCAATGCGGATTCCTTTGAAAATTCCTTCAGGAATTCCTTCGAAAAAATCCCCAAGAATTTCTCAGGAAATCCTTCCAGGAACTTCTTAGGAAATTCATCCTGGAATTCTTTTGGAAGTTCCTCCAGGAATTTCTTTGGAAACTACTTTCATGAATTCCTTACAATTCCTTTAGGAATTTGTCTAGAAATTCCTTCAGAAATTCCCCTGGAAGTTTAACTTGGAGTTCCTCTGAAAATTTTGGCAGCAATTGCTATGGAAGTCCCTCCAGGAATTTTTTCGGGAATTCTTCCAGGAATTTTTCTAGAAATTTCTTCAGGTATTGTTTTGAAAATTACCGTAGGAATTTCTGTAGAAACTCTTCCACGAATTTGTCTGGAAATTCCGTCAGGAATTCCTTTGAAAATTCCTTTAGAGAATTCATCTGATAGTTCCCTCAGGAATTCCTCTGGAAATTCCTCCGGGAATTCCTCATGGAATTCCTCTGGAAATTCCTTCAGGAATTCCTCAGGAAATCTCTCCTGAAATTCCTCTGGAAATTCTTCCACAAACTTCTCTAGCATTTCCATTCATAATTTCTCTAGTTAATCACCTCGGCATCCTTTCTCTGGGACTTCCTCCAAGAATTCCTCTGGGAATTGCCTCAATTCCTGGAGGAATTCTCAGAAGAATTCCAGGAGAAATTTTCAAAGGAATTTGCATAGGAATTTCTGAAGGAATTTCCAGAGTAATATCTGGAAAAATTTCCAAAGGAATTCCTGGTGGAATATTCATAAAAACTCCTGAGGGATTTCCAAATAAATTCTTTGAGGAATTTCCTGATGAATTCCTCGAGGAATTTCCAGAAGAATTCCTGAAGGAATTGCTAGAGAAACAAATGGAGGAATTTCTGGAAGATTTCCTGGAGGAATATCCCCCAGGAATTGGAGCAATTCCCAGAGGAATTCTTGGAGGAAGTCCCAGAGAAAGGATGCCGTGGTGATTAACTAGAGAAACTATGAGGGGAATTGCTGGAGAAGTTTGTGGATGGATTTCCAGAGGAATTTCTGGAGGGATTTCCAGAGGAATTCCTGAAGAAATTTCCAGAGGAATGCCAGGAGGAATTCCTGGAGGAATTTGAGTGAACTTTTAGAGGAATTTTCTAAAGGAATTTTCAAAGGAATTCCTGACGGAATTTTCAGAAAAATTCGTGGAAGAGTCTCAAGAGAAATTCCTAGGGTAATTTTCAAAACAGTATCTGAAGGAATTTCTAGAAGAATTCCCGAAGAAATTCCTGTAGGATTTCCACAGGAATTGCTGCTAAAATTTTCAGAGGATCTCCAAGATAAACTTCCTGGGGAAATTCTGAAGGAATTTCTAGTCAAATTCCTAAAGGAATTGTCAGGAATTCCTGAAAGTCGTTTCCAAAGAAACTCCTGGAGAAACTTCCAAAAGAATTCCAGGATGAGTTCCTAAGGAGTTCCTGAAAGGACTTCCTGAGAAATTCTTGAGGATTTTTACGAAGGAATTCCTGAAGGAATTTTCAAAGGAATTTGCATAAGAATTTCTGAAAAAATTTCCAGAGTAATACCTGGACAAATTTCCAAAGGAATCCATGGTGGATTTTTTATAAAAACTCCTTAAGGAATTTCCAGAGAAATTCCTAGAGGAATTTCCAAATGAATTCTTCGAGGAATTTCCAGATGAATTCTTCGAGGAATTTCCAGAGGAATTGCTGGAGGAATTTCTAGAGGAATTCCTGAAGGAATTACTAGAGGAACGAATGGAGGAATTTCTGGAAGAATTCCTGGAGGAATATCCAGAGAAATTCCTGGAGGAATTTCCAGAGGAATTCCTGGAAGAATTTCCAGAGGAATTCCTGGAAGAATTTCCGGAAAATTTCCAGAGGAATTTCCAGATGAATTCCACAGGTATCCTGGAGGAATTTCCAGAGAAATTCCCAGATGAATTCCTGGAGAAATTTCCAGAGGAATTCCTGGAGGAATTTCCAGAGGAATTCCTGAAGGAATTCCCAGAGGAGTTCCTGAAGGAATTCCCAGAGGAATTCCTGAAGGAATTTCCAGAGGAATTCCTGAAGGAATTTCCAGAGGAATTCCTGAAGGAATTTCCACAGGAATTCTTGAAGGAATTTCCAGAGGAATTTTTGAAGGAATTTCCAGAGGAATTCCTGGAAGATTTTCCAGAGGAATTTCCGGAGGAATTTCCAGAGGAATTTCCGGAGGAATTTCCAGAGGAATTTCCGGAGAAATTTCCAGAGGAATTCCTGGAGGAATTTCCAAAAGAATACCTGGAGGAAATTCCAGAGGAATTCCTGAAGGAATTTACAGACGACTTCCTGATTAAATTTCAACAGGAATTTCCAAAGGAATTTCCTGAGGCATTCCTGAAGGAATTTCCAGAGGATTTTTTAGTGGAATTTCCGGAGAAATTCTCGGAGGAATTACTGGAGGAATTTCCAGAGGAATTCCTCTCGAAATTCCTGGAGGAATTCCTAGAGGAATTCCTGGAATTGGCTAGATGAAATTCTGGAGGAATTCCCAGAGAAACTCCTGGAGGAATTTCCAGAGCAATTCCTGGGGGAGTTCCCAGAGAAATTCCTCTGGAAATTCCTTCAGGAATTCCTCAGGTAATTCCTTCAGGCATTCCTCTGGAAGTTCTTTCAGAAATTCCTCTGAAAATTCCTCCAGGAATTTCTCTGGAAATTCTTCCGGGAATTCCTATAGAAATTCCTCTAGGAATTCCTTTGGAAATTCCTTCAGGAATGCCTCCGGAAATTCCTCCAAGAATTCATCTGGAAATTCCTCTAGGAATTTCTCTGAAAATTTCTTCAGGGGTTTTTATGAAAATTCCTCTAGCAATTCCTTTGAAACTTTTTCCAGAAATTACTCTGGAAATTCCTTCAGAAATTCATGTGGAAATTCCTTTGCATATTCCTCGAGGAATTCCTTTGAAAATTCCCATCAGTTTCTCTTTGATAATTCTTTCACGAATTTTTCAGGAAAACTCGCCAGGAATTCCTTAGAAAATTAATCCTGGAATTCCTTTGGAATTTCCTCCATGAGTTTCTTTGGAAATTCCTCCAGGAATTCCTGAAAATTCCTTTAGGAACTCGTCTTAGAATTCCTTCAGAATTTCCTAGAAGTTTATTTAGGAGTTCCTCTGGAAATTTTAGCAGGAATTTCTCTGAATGTTCCTCCAAGAATTCCTTCGGAGATTCTTCCAGGAGTTCCTCTGAAAATTCCTTTAGAAATTGTGTTGAAAATTACCCTTGGAATTGCTCTAGAAAATCTTCATGAATTTCTCTGGAAGGTCCGTGAGGAATCCCTTTGAAAGGAATTCGTCTGGAAATTCCTCTGGAAATCCCTGCAAGAATTCCTCTAGAAATTCTACCAGGAATTCCTCTGGAAATTCCTCCAGGCAGTCTCCTGGAAATTCCTCCAGGAATTTCTCTGGAAATTCCTCCAGGAATTCCTCTAGAAATTCCTCCAGGAGTTGCCGTTAGAATTTATCCTGGCATTCCTCTGAGAAGTCTTCCAGAAACATTCAGGAATTACTTTAGAAATTCATCCAGGAAATCTTCCAGATACTGCTCCACGAATTCCTCCAGAATTTTATCAGGGAAATCCTCCTGGAATTCTTCTATAAACTGCTCAGGAAATTCCTTCAGAAATTGCTCTATGAATTCTTCAAAGAGTTCCTTCAGGAATTCTTACAGAAATTCTTCTAGGAATAGATATGGGAATTCCTCCAGCTATTTCTCAGAGAATTCCTCCAGGAATTTCTCAGGGAATTCCGCCAGGACATCATCAGGGTTTTTTCAGGAATTCCACTGGGAGTTCCTCCAGAATTTCCTCTGGAAATTCCTCCAGGAGTTCCTCATGAGGTTCGGAAGAAACTTCTGAAGCAATTTCCAGGCAATCAGCCAGCAAAGCTCTTGGAGGATTTTCCAGAGGGAACTTCTGCAGGATTCTCAGAAGAATTCCTGGAGGAATTCCCAGAAGAATTCCAAGACTTTTCAGCTTCACACAGAGAAAACTTTTTTCGCTTATGAATATGATGATCATTTTACTAATTTTTCTAGATTCGGGATTCTTGGGTACTGACCATCTTGAGAATTTTCAGCTTCACCCAAGAAAAATTTCTTCGTTTATAAATATGAAGAACATTTGGGTAATCTCTCCAAATTCGGGATTCTTACTGATCATCTTGATAATTTGCAAGAATGTTTAGCTTTACTCAGAGAAACATTTCTACGCTTATGATATAAAGATCATTTTACTAATCTTTAAAGATTAGAGATTTTATCTGACCATTCTTGGATTTTTCTAGAATGTACAGCTTTACTCAGAGAAAACTTCCGTCGTTTATGAATCAGAAGATCATTTTTCTGATCTCTCAAGATTCGGGTTTCTTATTGATAATATTTTAATTTGTCAGAATTTTCAGTTACACCCATAGATCACTTCCTACATTTATGATCTTGCTATTTTAAATAATAATGGATTTTGTAAAGAAAATAATCTTTGTGCGGTGCTGGTATATCTTTGCAAGCCCAAAGATGATAAGAAATTCAATATCATCAGATTAATGAAAAAATATTCAAAAAGGTATGTCATTTCTAGAAAATCGTTCACTGATTATTTTTTCTCATACATAAAATGTTCTTTCAATAAAAGAACGTATGTAATTATTGCCGACATATTAAAAAAAAGTGTTGAAAGAATTTCCCATTTCAACTAACTATCACGTGTTGTGTTAGCAAGTACCATACCCGCCCGCCGGTCCGTCGAAACAGAAAATGAATGTACCGTTCGATGAGATGAACACATTGCGTTTTTGTTTGTCCAGCCAGCCGGATTTTCGATTCTCACCTCGCACCCGCATGCTGCTGTTACAGCGGGGAACGTTTGCGCTCGAATTGGAAAAGCAAAAAGTATGCTACGAACTTATTTTTTCAGTATTCTAAATTGCACCATCAGATCGGAAATTTTATAAGGAATCTTTTGGCATATACAAAAGTATATACTTTCATATAAAAAAATCAAATAATCTTGGGTGCAACGCCCGCACCCGCAACAGCGCATCAACACATGCATGTCCTACGCTGCGTTCGGAAGGATCGAGTTCATTTCTACGACTAGGGTGTGGCTGTGGTTTGGTCGACTGCTTTTACCAAACAGTTGGAAACAAAATTGAAAATAGTAAAAATACAAAGAAAATATAAATTAAAATAAATACTAGGCGGTGATAGTGAGCAACCTATTTGAATACGAGCTAATTTGTTTATGAATCCCATTGTCATGTACTCAATAGAATACCTTGTCAACCCAGTTATCGAAATAGAATTATAAATCAATCTGCCAAAACAACTTTCGAATGACGAAAACAAGATGGTTTCGAAAGAATTTATTTTTCTTTTATCATAGTTTTTGCTAAATATATACTTTTTATATATTTCAAAATAGAAGAATTTGTAGAATCCTTCCGAATTGACCGATGATTTATGCTGCTACATGGATTACTCCATGAATTCATTGGTCTGCTCCGATGGGTTCATCGGTCGTTTCGAGGCGATCGTACCTCAAGAAATGGAAAGATTTTTGAGATTTTTGCTAATCATTGATGCGGATTCTAAAGAGCTTCGAGAATTTCAGAGATTTTTTATCGTAATTTTTATTTAATTAGATTATTCTTTATGAAATTCTCTATCGACGGATTGTTTCCGATTTTCGAAATTTGGCCGAAATCGGTCTCTGGCACACAAAATAAGTAGAAATGTCATAAGATGTTGGAAGTTTTTCGTCACTAAAAAGACATTCCAGCCAAAACTAAAAGTCTAATCAAAATGGTTTCTTCACAGAAAATGATCTTCAATCAATTTCGAAGAGACGGATTGATTCCAAATCCTTAAAAATTTGACCAATAATTGCCAAAAATGCTAAAATAGTTAGCCGCGCGCACCAGAGAACACCACAGACAAATCTCGGGCGCGCCACTGCCTTTCCTCTTAAGAGGAACAGAACAGAACCAATGCTGAACATTGCACTGCTCCTCTGTTACCATTACCAGCATCTTAGATCTGTTGCCATGCTCTGTGAGCCAATTCGCAGAAATAATTCACGCGCTACGGTCTAAATGGATGGTATAATTTTCATCGAAACCCGAGCGACATGTGGCGCAGTCAATAAGTCAATAATTGCAATTAATGCTTTCTTCTGTTCTTTTCCGAGACCATCGAATCACCGCCATCTGTAAAGCCGATGTAAGCGACGTCAGCCGTCGTTGAGGCGACGACGATGCCAATCGAATCACTGCACTACTGGGTTCGCCAGACACCCAAAATCAGAGAAACCTAGGGGGCTATTTTATAACTCGAGTCGATTAAATCGGGTCGCCTGCTATCACTGTCGAGTCGAACAGAAAAGCGATCACAGAAAACGACTAGCTCGACAGTCGACAGCAGAAGAGTGGTCGATTCGCGATTTTGACAGTTTACTGAGAGGAATTTTGTTTACACAAGCTTTTTACGAGCGGCCGCGTCGTTGAATGTTGGTGTCTGCGGCAAACATGTCCAGCTGGGTGATGCGTGTCTGGTAGTGGTCATGTGGAACCGGCCAACCCAATCTGGTCCTGTTGCGGACATCGAAATTACACCCGCGGGGACCTGGATCGTGAACATTTCGGTCAGGGCACCAGAACCAGGCATGCGAAGGCTCTGTCTACATGATTTTTTATATTCATCTTCTTGGTCACCGTAGAACGTCAAATGGCCTCCCTGGCCAACCATTGGTCAACCCATGGCCACCGGAATGTGCTCTGCAAAAGCCTATTTCGAGGACGTTTTGGCCATACGGTCAAAACTAGAAATGCAACGGCTCTTTCTTCATGCTTTTTCATATCCATCATCATGGTTACCGTAAAAAGGTCCAATGTCCTCCCTGGCCAATCGAAATGCGTCCTGAAGGTGCTTTCTTTGTGAACGCCAAAACTAGGCATGCGACGGGCTATCTTCTTGATTCTTTATATTAATTATCCTTTTTTTCCTCCCCGCTGTTAGGGTAATCAAGCCACTACATATAATAAGCTGAACTTTTGTGACATCCATCATCCATAAAAAGGACCAATGGCCAGGCGACTGTGGTCATTCCGTGGTCATAAGAATGTGACCTGGAGAAATCTGTTTCGAGGACGTTCAGGATATGGAGCCAGACTACGCATGCGACGGCTCTATTTTCATGAATATTCCTCTCTGGTCCTCCAGAAATTCCTCCAGGAATTCCTCCGGAAATTTCTCCAGGAATTCCTCCGGCAATTCCTCCAGGAATTCCTCTAGAAATTCTTCAAGGAATTCCTCCAGGAATTCCTCCGGGAATTCCTACAGGAATTCCTCTAGTAATTACTCCAGAAATTCCAGTAGGAAATCCTTCAGAATTTCTAGGAATTTCTCCGAAAATTCTTATAAAAATTTCTCCAAAAATTCCTCTAGGAATTTCTCCAGAAATTCCTCTAAGAATTTGTCCAGAAATTCCTCTAGGAATTTATCCAGAAATTCCTCTAGGAATTTGTTCAGAAATTCCTCTAGGAATTTGTTCAGAAATTCCTCTAGGATTTTTTTCCAGAAATTCCTCTAGGAATTTCTCCAGAAATTCCTCTAGGAATTTCTCCCAAAATTCCTCTAGGAATTTCTCCAGAAATTCCTCTTGGAATTTCTCCAGAAATTCTTCTAGGAATTTCTCTAGAAATTCCTCTAGGAATTTTTTCCAGAAATACCTTTTGGAAATTCTCCAAAAATTCCTCCAGTAATTTCTCCAGAAATTCCTCTAAAAATTTCTCCAGAAATTCCTCTAGAAATTTCTCCAGATATTCTTCTAGAAATTTCTCAAGAAATTCCTCTAGGAATTTCTCCAGAAATTCCTCTGGAAATTGCTTCAGAAATTCCTCTAGGAATTTCTCCAGAAATTCCTCAAGAAATTTCTCCAGAAACTACTCCAGAAATTTCTCCAGAAATTCCTCTAGGAATTTCTTCAGAAATTCCTCGAGAAATTTCTCCAGAAATTCCTCTAGGAATTTCTCCAGAAATTCCTCTAGGAATTTCTAAAAAATTCCTCTACGAATTTCTCCAGGCATTCCTCTAGAAATTTCACCAGCAATTCCTCTAGGAATTTCTCCAGAAATTCCTCTAAGAATTTCCCAGAAATTCCTCTTAGAATTTATCCAGAAATTTTCCAAGAAATTTCTCCAGAAATTCCTCTACGAATTTCTCCAGAAATTCCTCTACGAATTTCTCCAGAAATTCCTTTAGGAATTTCTCCAGAAATTCCTCTACGAATTTCTCCATAAATTTCTCTAGAAACTCCTCCAGGAATTCCTCAAGGAGTTTCTTCAGAAATTCCTCTAGAAATTTCTCCAAAAATTCCTCTACGAATTTCTCCAGACATTCCTCTGGAAATTTTACCAGCAATTCCTCTAGGGATTTCTCCAGAAATTCCTCTAAGAATTTCCCAGAAATTCCTCTAAGAATCTATCCAGAAATTCCCCAAGAAATTTCACCAGGAATTCCTCTAGGAATTTCTCCAGAAATTCCTCTAAGAATTTCCCAGAAATTCCTCTAAGAATTTATCCAGAAATTCCCCAAGAAATTTCTCCACAAATTCCTCTAGAAATTTCTCCAGAAATTCCTCCAGAAATTTCTCCAGAAATTCCTCCAGAAATTTCTCCAGAAATTCCTCTAACAATTTCTTCAGAAATTCCTCTAGAAATGTCTCTAGAAATTCATCTAGGAATTTCTCCCAAAATCCTTCTAGGAATTTCTCCAGAAATTCCTCTGGGAATTTTTCCAGAAATTCCTCTAGGAATTTCTCCAGAAATTCCGCTAGGAATTTCTCCAGAAACTCCTCCAGAAATTTCTCCAGAAATTCCTCTAGGATTTTTTTCAGAAATTCCTCGAGAAATTTCTCCAAAAATTCCCCTAGGAATTTCTCCAGAAATTCCTCTAGAAATTTAACCAGGAAATCCTCTAGAAATTCCTCCAGAAATTCCTCTAGGAATTTTCTCAGAAATTCCTTTAGGAATTTTCCCAGAAATTCCTCTAGGAATTGCTCCAGACATTCTTCTAGTCATTTCTCCAGCAATTCCTCTAGGAATTCCTCCAGAAATTCCAGCAGGAATTTCTTCAGAAATTTCTCTGGAAATTCCTCCAGAAATTACTCTGGAAACTCCTCCAGAAATTCCACTAGGCAATTCTCCAGAAGTTCTTCTAGGAATTTCTCCGAAAATTCCTAGAGGGATTTCTAGAGAAATTCCAAGATGAATTTCTGGAGGAATTTCTAGAGGAATTACTAAAGGAATTTCTAAAGGAATTCCAAGAGGAATTTCTGGAGAAATTTCCGGAGGAATTCCTGGACGAATTCCTAGAGGAAATCCTGGAGTAACTCCTCCGGCAATTCTTCTGGTAATTCCTCCAGCTATTCCTCTGGGAATTCCTCCAGCAATTCCTCTGGGAATTTCTCCAGCAATTCCTCTAGGAATTGCTCCAGGAATTCCTCTAGGAATTTCTCTAGGAATTCCTCCAGAAATTCCTCCAGAAATTCCTATAGGAATTCCTTTTGGAATTCCTCTAGTAATTCCTCCAGAAATTCCACTAGGAATTCCTTCAAAAATTCCTCTAGAAATTCTTCCAGAAATTCATCTTGGAATTTCTCTAGAAAGTCCTCTAGGAATTTTCGGAGAAATTCCTAGAAGAATTTCTGGAGAAATGCCCAGAGGAATTTCTGGAGGAATTTAAATCATTGGAGGAATTCCTACAGGAGTTTCCGGAGGAAGTCCTGCAGAAATTTCCGGCGGAACTTCTGGAGGAATTCCTGGGGGAATTTACAGAGGAATTCTAGGAGGAATTTCCGGAGGAATTTCTGGAGGATTTTTAGGAGGAATTTCAGGAGGAATTTCTGAAGAAATTCTCGGAGGAACTGTTGCAGGAATTTTCGGAGGAATTCCTCAAGGTATTTCTCCACAAATTCCTTTAAGGGTTTCATCCAGAATTCCTCCAGAAATTCCTCTAGGAATTCTTCCGAATATTCCTCTGGAGGAATTCCTAGGGGAATTCCCAGAGATATTCCAGGAGGAATTCCTAGAGAAATTTCCAAAGCAATTTCCAGAGGAATTCCTAGAGAAGTTTCCAGAGAAATTTCCAGAGGAATTGCTAGAGGAATATTCGGAGGAATTCCTAGAGAATTTAACGGAGGAATTCCTTGAGGAATGATGTTGGAATTCTTGGAGGAATTCCTGGAAGAATTCTGGAGAAATTTGGAAGGAATCTCTAGAAGAATTTGTGGAGGAATTTCTTGAGGAGTTCTGGAGGAATTCCTAGAGGAATTTGTGGATAATTTTTTGGAGAAATTTCCGGAGGAATTCGTAGCGAAATTTCCGGAGGAACTCCTAGAGGAACTTTCGGAGGAATTCCTGGAGGAATTTCCGGAGGAATTACTAGAGGAATTCCTGGAGGAATTTTTGGAGTAATTCCTAGAGGAAATTACACAGGAATTGCTGGAGAAATACCGAAAGAAATTTCTGGAGAAATGACTTCTTCTAGTCTGGAGCAATTCCTAGAGGAATTTCTGGAAAAAATCCTAATGGAATTTCTGAGGAAATTCCTCGAGGAATTTCTGGGAAATTCCTAGAGAAATTTCTGGAGAAATTCCTAGAGAAATTCGTGGTTAATTTCCTAGAGGAATTTCTGGAGAAATTCCTAGAGGAATTTTTGGAGAAATTCCTAGAGGAATTTCTGGAGAAATTCCAAGAGGAATTTCTGGAGAAATTCCTAGAAGAATTTCTGGGAATTCTTATAGGAATTTCTGGGCAATTCGTAGAGGAATTTCTGGAGAAATTCCTTGAGGAATTCCTGGTGAAATTTCTAAAGGAACTTCTGGAGAAATTCGTAGAGGAATTTTTAAAGAAATTCTTAGAGGAATTTCTGGAGAAATTCCTAGAATTCTAGAGGAACTTCTAGAGAAATTCCTAGATAAATTTTTGGAGGAATTCCTAGAGGAATTTCTGGGAAATTCTTAGGGGAATTTCTGGGAAATTCGTAGAGGAATTTCTGGAGAAATACCCTGAGGAATTCTTGGGGAAATTCGTAGAGGAATTTCTGGAGAAATTCCCTGAGAATTTCTGGGGAAATTCGTAGAGGAATTTTTGGAGGAATTCCTAGAGGAATTTCTGGAGAAATTCGAAGAGGAGTTTCTGGAGAAATTCCTAGATAAATTTCTGGAGAAATTTCTTGAGGAATTTCTGGAGAAATTCTCAGAGGAATTTCCGGGAAACTCTTAGAGGAATTTCTGGAGAAATTCGTAGAGGAATTTCTGGAGGAATTCCAGGAGGAATTCCTAGAGAAATTTTTGGGGAATTCCTAGAGGAATTTCTGGAGGAATTCCTAGAGTAATTTCTGGAGGAATTCCTAGAGCATTTTCTGGAGGAATTCCTAGAGGAATTGCTGGAGGAATTGCTGGAGGAGTTCCTAGAGGAATTGCTGTAAGAATTTCTAGAGGAATTCCTGAAGGAATTCCTAGAGGAATTCCTGAAGGAATTCCTAGAGGAATTCCTGAAGGAATTCCTAGAGGAATTCCTGGAGGAATTCCTGGAGTAATTTCTGTAGGAATTCCCAGAAGAATTCTTGTAGGAATTCCTGTAGGAATTCCTGGAGGAATTCCTAGAGGAATTTCTGGAGGAATTCCAGGAGGAATTTCTAGAGGAGTATCTCGAGGAATTCCTAGAGAAGTTCCTGGAGGTATTCCTAGAGGAGTTCCTTGAGAAATTCCTAGAGGAGTTCCTTGAGGAATTCCTAGAGGAGTTCCTTGAGGAATTCCTAGAGGAGTTCCTGGAGGAATTCCTAGAGGAGTTCCTGAAGGAATTCCTAGAACAATTCATGGAGGAATTCCTAGAGGAACTCCTGGAGGAATTCCTAGAGGAACTCCTGGAGGAATTCCTAAAAGAATTCCTAGAGGAATTTCCAGAGGAATTCTCAGAGGAATTGCCGGAGGAATTCCTAGAGGAATTATGTAGGAATTCCTAGAGGAATATCTGGAGGAATTCCTAGAGAAATTTTTGGAGGAATCCCTAGTGGAATTTCTGGAGGAATTCCTTGAATGTAATCGGTTCATTCCGACACAATTCCTGGTTTCAGTTTCTTGGATGCCTGCAGGCGAAGAATCAGGTTTTGATCACCTAAACACAGGATAAACATAAAAAGATAGAAGATCTGGCGCTATGGCCAAAGCGTCCTCGAAGCCGGCTCCTCCAGAGCATATTCCGGTGGGCACGGGTTGGCCAGGGAGGTCATTAATCCTTTTTATGGATAATAACATGGTGTACATATATGAAAAATGGTGAATAGGCTCTATCCTAGTTTTGGCACTATGGTCAAAATTTCTTCGAAGTTAGCTCCTCCAGGGCACATTCCGGTGGCCACGGGTTCACCAGGGTGGCTGTTGGTTCGCTAAGATGATGGATATGATGAATCATCAAGAAAGAGCCGTCGCATGCCTTGGTGTCCTGACCAAGGCGGCCTTGACTGAATGCCAAGGTTTCCGCGGGGGCCATTCCGACACTCGCGACAGGACCAGATCGGGTTGGTCGGTTCTACATGTCCACTACCAACCAAGCTACCAAACACTCATAATCAGCTGGACATTTTTGCCTAATACACCAATATGCTATCTAGTATTTACTGCAACCATAATTTAAAGCGTATGCCGTGTGCTGAATACCCGACGAGATCGCTCGTGTTTCTCTTTTTGGCGCGACTGATGGAGGGCTTAAAACGGATTCCAATGAATATTCTAGAGTAGTTTTACTAATAAAATGCAAAAAAATCCCTACGCGTACAAAGCCATGTTGTTGGTAAAAATTCAAAATTTCACATCAATCTGTCTGATCGCTGTGCGCAGCAGGCACTGATTGCTGTGCGATGACAGGTGCCCGACCGTTTTCATCGAGTCGTTTTAGTGAGTCGAGCATTCTTTGTGCTAGACTATTTACTCGACATCCATCGACTAACTCGTTTTGTATAATTCGACAACTATCGAGTCACATGAAATTACGGTCGACTCGAGTTATAAAATAGCCCCCCTAATTTCTGTGAAGTGTGACTGTGCCACAGTCACTGTGGCACAAGAAATAAAATCGATCAAGGCATCCAGACCGGCATTAGTGTAAACGATTCGACCCTGTGTTATCTAATTAGTGATTGATGATGCTAGATTTCCAATCCAGATCCAGTTCGATCTGTGTTGGGGCTCGTCCATAAACTACGTTGACTTTAACGACGCGTAGTGCGTCATCAGCATCATTGAAATCTCGCTCGAAATTTCAAAGTGATAAAACTCAGTTACCAAAGCGCAAATTCGGATGAAAATGTATCATCCCATATGCTCACTCGTGGTGAGTGTGATGATACTTTTTCTACTGCGTGACTGAAAAATTTCCCGTTTTTTATCACTTCAAAAACGCGAGGCAAACAATCATTGAAAATTAAAAAGTCAATGATTCCTATGAAAATTCTGTGATGCACCAAGTCACCTTAAAGGGGAGATGGGGCTCTGGCCAAAGTCAACGAAACGTACAAGTTTTCAAAATTTTTAATGGAAAAGTCTATGAGGCGGTCTGAGATAACCAAAGATGAGTCTACGTAGTTTATGTCTTTGCTTTTAAAAGATTATAATAAAAAATGTCAGTACGTACAGTAAAATTTTATAATTACAGTGCAATGATACTAACACTTGACGCTGCACCGGTATCTCACTGATCTCACTACTGTTGCCACCCATAACATTTGAAAGTCAGACCTTTATTGTAAAGTTTACAAAAAAACAAGAACAGAAAGGAAAAGAGCAAATAATGCCGTGAAAAGTAAATAATAGTTGCCCTCTGGGCTGAACCGAACCGAAACCTTACCGAAGGATGGCGGTGATGGAAATCTGGTTTCATGCAAATGTTTTGCGCATAAATTTAGCAATTTAACGTACCGTCAAGGCACCATTCACCGTGGATCTAAGAGGATTCGGGGCAAATAAGGGCTGTCATTTGACACCAGTCTTATAAACATTGTTGGTGTCACTTTTAATTGCCTTCATTATAGGTTAAAATTAAAGCAATATCTACAGAAGTAGAAAATTTTTCACAAAATTTGGTGATATAGTACAATTAGTAAAGGGTAGTAGGGTCGCCTAATTCCGTGGTAGGTCACCATTCACCGTGGTAGTAGGGACCCATTCACCGTGTATGAGAAATTTTATTCTACTTTGTTTAAAAATGATCAAAACAACCCAGCCAAGGGAATTTTTCTTCGTTTGAATTCATTTCAAGTAATAACTTGCAAGATTTTATTAGAAAAACGAATGTTCAAATTTTCGATTTTTTCTAGATATATGGGACAATATGGGGCACGGTGAATGGAGACCATTGATTTTTAGGGTACCCATTTACCGTGTTTTTTTGTTTCAATTAAAAAGTACGAGTAATCGTACTTTCTTGTTAAACTTACGTCGGTAATGCAAAATACATACCTGATATGTGAATTTAATTGCTTCTTGGTGGAATAAAAACGTTACTACATTTAGTTTATCGCTTAAATCACCTTAGCGCAGTTTTCGTTTTTTCACTATGAATGCAGTGAACGAGCAGAAACCCGCTTCATGTAAACACACTTTAGTGTCAAAATGATACTTTTAAATGTTTCTAATGAGCGTTTTGGCATGGTAACAATACATTAGTGTTGTATTGGTGAAATTGGAGGGAAATTGTCATATCATTCAATCATGATATGGAAATAATGAAAAAATATTCGAAGGCACACGGTGAATGGAGCCCCCACGGTGAATGGCGACTTGACGGTACGTATAATACTCGCACTAATGCCAACGGGGATGCCACGTGTGGCCCAGGTCCTGCGTTCAAGTGAATATGCAAAGCATAGGAAATAGCGCGGAAATGAAATACTGCAACGCTGCCATCCTAGCCAGGTGCGAACGTAGGTAGATGTGACTTTTCTGGATTGAAGTTTCCAACTTCAAATAGATTATTCAGTGCCGTGCCAGGCAGGGAAAACTTTTTATACCACCAGTCCCGAAAGGCAACTTTAGTTTTACAGAATCATTTCCGTGCAGTGCAGTATCTGGCATTTGGAATCGAAACCCCTGTGTGGATTAGAGCTTGACGAGCTAAGTTTTTCGTTTCTTTTATTCAAATATTTAACAAATAGCACTCCACAATTCCGTATTTCAACTTTGAACGATTCTGTCAATATTGTCTTGATCACATGACATGGGCGTAGATAGAGGGGGGCAGTGTGGCCGTGATCCCCCCCCCCCCCTTTGCCACCAGTTTTTTATCAATTCGAGCCAGAGTTCCAGAAAAATTATCTCAAGAAATAATTTTTTTGTTACAATTAAGGCTTTTATCCACAATTTTCAAACCATTTTTACTCGAAAACCACAGGCACTTTTTTTAGACTTCCTTCAGGAGTTCCTCTTGGAATTCTTTCAAGTACTCCACCAGAAATTAATTCACTACTTCCTCCAGTAACTATTTAAGGATTCCCTTAAGAATGCCTCTTGGAATTACTTCCAGGATTCCTCCTAGGTTTTCTTCAGGAATTCCTGCAGGGATTCCCTCAGTAACTGCTTAAGGGTTTTCTCAAGGAATTCTTCCACGAACTCTTCTTAGGACTCCTTCAAGATTTCTCCAAGAATTACATCTGCGATTCCTTCACGAATTTCTTCAGGGATTCCTCCAAGAATTATTCCAGGCATTCCTCTGGAAATTCCTCCAGGGATTCCTACAGAAATGCATCTAGAGATTCCTCAAGGAATTCCCCCAGAAATTTCTACAGGAATTCTTCTAGATATTTCTCCAGGAGTTTCTCTAGAGGTTCCTCCGGGAATCCCTGCAGGCATTCTTCTAGTCAAGCTTGCTTGGTGAAAACATTCGCGAAATAATGCGATTCGCTTTCGACAACGAATACGTTTTCACCCTACCTCGCTATATCAAACCAACCTCCTGTACGAATAGCACACGAACAGACTCGATGCTGATCAGCATTGTTGGCTGCTCCTTTTCGCCGTTGAGCTGTTGCGTTCCAGCCAAGCCTATCTTTTCATCGCTTTCGATGCTTTTCGATCACATTTTCACGAAACATCATAGGCTGGGAACGTTATTGGTGTGGTGTTGGTACATGCGAATGTTGCTTCTGTGTGTGTGTCGAGCGTTCGTGCCGTAGCTTCTAAATCCTCTAAAGATTCCTCCTGGAACTCTTCTTAGGATTTCTTCAGAAATTCCTCGTTGTGTACTTTAAGAAACTCCTTCAGGAATTTAATCAGTACTTCCTTCACGAACTGTTTAGGGATTTCCTCTTGAAATTGTTTCCGGGATTCTTTGGAGTTTCTTTAGAAATTCCTCTAGGGATTTCTTCAGGAACTGCTAAAGGGATTCCTCCACAAACTCATTTAAGGATTCTTTCTGAATTTCTCAAAGAATACCATCTGCGATTTCTTTGAGAATTATTTCTGGTATTTCCTTACGAATTTCTTAGGAGATTCCTTAGGAAAATTTCATCAGGAATTCCTCCAGGAATTCTTCCCGGAATTCCTGCAGGGATTTCTCTAGAAAATCTCCCACGAGTTCCTCCAGAGATTCCTCCAGAAATTCCGCCAGGACCTCCTCTAGGAATTCCTCTAGAGATTTCTCTAGTAGTTCCTCTATTGATTCCTTCAGAAATTCTTACAGACAGCCTCTAGGGTATCCTCTAGGAATCCCTCCGAGAATTCCTACAGGAATTTCTTCAATAATTCCTCCAGCAATTCCTTGCTTGAGTTTTTGCAGAGATTTTTCCAGGAACTCTTTCGCCGATTCCTCCAGGTATGCCTCCACGTATTCCGCCAGATATTCCTCCAAGCATTGCTTCAGGGACTCCTCCAACAATTCTTCCAGGAATTCCACAGTAGCTCTCCCAAGAATTCATTCAGGGATTCTTCAAGGGATTCATCCTAGGTTTTTTCCAGAGACTCCTACAGGAATTCATCCAAAGATTTCTCCAGGAATTACTTCAGGGATTCCTCCAAGAATTCCACTAGGAATTCTCTTAGGCATTCTTTCAGGAATTTTCCAGGGATTCCTCATTGGATTCTTACAGAGATTTCTCCAGGAATTCTTTCAGTCATTTTTCCAGAATATTCCTCTAGAAATTGATTCAGGGACTCCTCCAGGATTTCATCCAGAAATTTCTTCGGGGTCTCCACAAGGAATTTCTCCAGAAATTATCCTAGAAATTTCTTCAGGGATACCACCAAAAATTTAAACAAGAATAAATCAGGGGATTCCTTCATAAATACTGTAAGCAATTCATCCAAGAATTTCCTCAGGAAATAAATCACTTCAAAAATTCCTTCAAAAGTTCGTCCAGGATTTTCTCTAAGAATTTTCCAGGGATTTTTCAGAATTTTTTTCCAGATTTTCCTCCACCAATTGCTGCAGGGATTCTTCCAGGATCTTCTTCGTGAATTTTTCCAGGGAATTCTCCACGATTTTTTTCCAGGGAACCCTTCAGTAATTCCTTCGAGGATTTTCTCAGGAATTCCTCCAGAAATTCCGCTAGAAATTCCTCAAGAAATTCTCAAGGGATTTTTTCAGAAACTTCTCCCAGGGTTACTCTAGAAAATCCTCCAGAAATTCATCCAGCAATTGTTTCATGAATTCCTCTAGAGATTCCTCCATGGATTCCTTCAGGGATTCTTCCAGCAATTCCCACAGCAATACCCCCATGATTTTTTCCAAACATTCGTCCAGGATTTTATCCAGGAATTTCTCCAGGAACTCATCCATGAATTTCTCCAGGAATTGATCCAGGCATTGCTCCAGGACATCCATCAGAAATCATGTTATCAATTTCTCCAGGAATTTCTCTAGAAAATCCTCTAGGTCTAGGAATTGTCCAGAAATTCTTCCAGGAAATTCTTCGTGAATACTTTCAACTATTTCTCCAGAAATATTTCCAGAGATTCCTTAAGGGATTCCTCCAGGGATTTCTCCACGAATTATTCCAGGGATTTTCCCAGGGAATCCTCTGGGGATTTTTTTCAGAAATTGTTTCAGGAAATTCTTCAGAAATATCTTCAAGAATATTTAGGGATTCCTCCAGGAACTCTTCCAGAGTTGGCTTTAGGGAATTCTCCATATTTTTTTCAAGGAATCCTCCAGGGATTCCTTCAAGAATTCCTTCGACGATTTCTCCAGAAATATAGAAATAATAGAAATCTCCCAGAATTCCTCTACAGATTTCTCCAATATCATCCAGTAATTCTTTTAAGAATTTCCCTAGAGATTCCTCCAGGAATGCCTTCAAGGATTCATCCAGCAATTCCCCCAGGAATACCTCTAGGAATTTCTGTAGGCATTCCTCCACGATTTTTCCAGTACTTTCTGTAGGAGCTCCTCCTGGAATCCAAGGATTCCTCCAGAGATTACTTCACGAATTTCTCCAGGGATTTTCCCAGAAAATGTTCCAAAAATTCCGCCAGGGACTACACCATAAATTTGTTCAGTTGTTCCTCCAGGCATTCCTTCAGGATTCTCTCCAAGATTTTTTTCCAGGAATTGCTTCAGGGATTCCTCCATGAGTTCCTTCAGGAATTTTTCTAAGAATTCCTACAAGGATTTCTTCAGAAATTTCTCTAAGATTTCCTCTAGGAATTTCTCAAGAAATTTCTTCCTGAATTTCTTCAGGAATTTCCAGAATTTATCCACGAATTCCTCCAGGTATACTTTCAGAAACTCTTCCGGGAATTCTTCTGGGGATTGCTCCAGGAATACCTGAAGTAATTTCTTCAGATATTGTTTTTAGTTTCTCTTCAAAAATTCATTAAGGAATTCCTTCACAAATTCCAAAAATCATGCAATTATCTTTTCCAGGGATATGCCCAAGATTTTTTCCAGGATTATCTGATGATTTTTTTGAATAACTTCAAGAATTTCTGGAGGAATTCCTCCAGGTATCAGGTATCAGAAGGCCGGCTCCAGAGGCACGTTATCCTCCATTTGGGACATTTGTGCCATCGCCATACATATAAGCCTATTTCATCATTTACCTGAGGGAGAATCGGACAAGGGATGAAATGGGATTAGGAAAGGGAAAGGTGATGAAATAGGAAGGGGTATCCTAGAAGAGGGAATGAACGCATAAGCGCAATGGGAGCTCATAGCCCATACCACAATGGGTTTATTCAGTGCCCTGAAAAGGACACTGTAAAACGCATAAGCGTAAAGAGAGCCTACAGCTCAATGGAGGTAGCTTGTGACGTCATGCGACTTTCAATATGACATTGAAAGGCACGTCATCCAAAGCATCCTCAATATTCAAGAAATTACCGCAAAACCTACGTTTGAGCGAGTACTTTCTTGAAAACATATACAACTTTTTGTAAAAGAGTCACTGTGGACATCCCAAATTGGGAGGCATGTGAGTTCACATGAGTAGGCATGTCAGCCAGACGAACATCACGGATGTGATAATCGACAATGCGTTTCGAGCATTTCAGAAAGAACGACGTAACCAGATCTTGAACTTATTCCTTCTTTTACAACGCACGCACCCTTTCGGGATAAAACTACAGAGTAATTTCACGCCATGAAAATACCCCATAGAAAACTACAAGAGTTCAAAACATGTTTGAAGTACTCAAATCCCTCTGCAGAAAAATAGGACAAAACCCCATTTGCTCCTGGAGATTTGAATTAGGCAGAGCTTTTTAGAGCCCACTAAGTCGATTATATAGCTATAATTCTCAAGCGGAAGCTAGAGATTCGTAACTATACAAAAGAATGGTTTATCCGAAGATATTTTGAACTTGAACAGATCAGAGTTCCATTCAGGAATACCTCTTGCAGTCCGCACAGACCGCAGAGGACAAGCTTTTTTCAAAGCAATAGTTATGGTATACCACAATGGAGGGCGTTGTAGGTACAAAACCACAATGAAACTCTCTTGGAGTAGCAATGGAAGCGAGTTATCCACAAAATGTGGTCGCAACCAATTAGTACAGGTTTCCTAGTTCGTTGAGCAGGGACGCCTGAATACGCAAATTTTGCGAAGGAACACTCAAAAGTGCAAAGAAGGTCAAATGGAGACTCCTCATCTGGCACATGCCAATCAGTCAACTCATGACAAATTCTGCTCATGCAGAGATTGGTTAGGTGCAATTCTATGTTAAGTTATCCATGAACTGTACTACCTAAGTAAATCATCAAACTGAAGCTTCTCAAATTAATGTTTGAGCTACTTCAGATGATGTAATCATCGTAGCAATACTGCCAAATATCAACGAAAAAATGCTGAACACAAGAGCTTGCTTGAAGGCATCCATAAGGAAAGGTTGAAACATACTGTTAACGTTATTCTAAGATATAGCATGCTCGAGGCACGACACTTCATTTATAATGAAAGAAGCAAAACTGGGTTCACAAGGTAACCTATACAGAAGTTACCCTACGTAAATGAATATTTTGAAGTAGAGCCACTTGGGCCACGCACGCTTTTTACGGTGAAAATTGATCTGAGGTTTCCTAGTCGTAGCCACTACCCAAACTAGACTGGATTACACTCTTCACAATCACAGCACCAAAAGGAAACATCAACGACAAACCAAATCGGTGTCAATTGATAAAACGCCAATGGCGAAAACGCATTAAGCGAAACCGTATAGGTAGTAATATAAGCTAATTTACAACATTTGAATAATCTCGCCCTTATTTAGCCTCAAATTTGAGACTTAAGAAGGGCAACTGATTATCTCGGAGAAACACAAGGTCCACTGCACTATTGCTCCGGTTAGCGCAGTAAGGGCGTAATACTGTGGAGGACGCCCTAATTCTCCACAGGCTCCGTTTGTGGTTAGGTTTTTATTAGACCCCCCTAACCATTCATTCCTTGGCACGGTAAGCATAAAGCCGCATAACACCATGAATTAGGGGTCACCTGTTTAGTGGACTCTTACCACTGGATCAGGCGGTCCGTAGTGTTATTCTTAGCCAATTGAGACAACTGCTACCGACACTACACAGCTATCTAGGCTGATCAGGAAAAGAAGTTAACATTGATGGCTAACTTCCGAACGAGCCCGAACAGCCAGTGCCAGTTCTAAGAATTCCTACAAGGATTTCTTCAGAAATTTCTCTAAGATTTCCTCTAGGAATTTCTCAAGAAATTTCTTCCTGAATTTCTTCAGGAATTTCCAGAATTTATCCACGAATTCCTCCAGGTATACTTTCAGAAACTCTTCCGGGAATTCTTCTGGGGATTGCTCCAGGAATACCTGAAGTAATTTCTTCAGATATTGTTTTTAGTTTCTCTTCAAAAATTCATTAAGGAATTCCTTCACAAATTCCAAAAATCATGCAATTATCTTTTCCAGGGATATGCCCAAGATTTTTTCCAGGATTATCTGATGATTTTTTTGAATAACTTCAAGAATTTCTGGAGGAATTCCTCCATTTTTTTGAATAACTTCAAGAATTTCTGGAGGAATTCCTCCAGCTAATAGTATTGCAAGATAGTTTAAAAAAAGATGCATACAGAAACCAGGAAATTATCCAGGGATTCTTTCAGGAATCCCTTCAGCAGTTTCTTCAGAAGTTTACTCGGGGATTCCATTATCAATAAGCCCTCCAGTGATTCTTCCAAGCAACACATGCATATGCCACAAATGGTCACGGCAGCGCAGGTTTTGGTTACATAGAAGTCACTGTAACTTACTTCAAACATATAAGAACTTACATGCTAAAAGTGCTTTAAGACATTTCTCCAGGGAATCCTTCAGAAATACACCCAGGGAAGACTCTTTCGCAATTCTTCAAGGGATTTCTCCCGGAATTTCTTTATGAAATGCACTAGGAATTTTTCTACGAATTTCATCCTAAATTCCTCCAAACATTTCCTTTTGAATAAATTCCAAGATCTTCTCAAAAATTCCATTATTTGAGAATTCTTCGAAAATACCTGCAGCAAAATTCTTCAAGAATTTCTCCAGGCATTCCCTTCAGGAATTCTCACAGGAATAACTCGAGGGTTTCCACTAGTGATAGTTTCAAGGCTTTTACGAAAATACCTTCAAAAAATCTTCGAAGGATCTTTCTTCGAATACGTCAATTGACATTTTTATAGGATTATGCTTTGAGATGAGTACATGAGTATATAAAAAAATCTGTAGGGAGATTTTGGCAAGGATGCACTTGGAACAGGGCCCATATAGCCGAGGCGGTAAACGCACGGGTATTCAGCATGACCATGCTGAGGGTGACGGGTTCGATTCCCGCTCGGTCCAGGATCTTTTCGTAAAGGAAATTTCCTTGACTTCCTTGGGCATAGAGTATCTTCGTGCCTGCCACACGATATACACATGCAAAATGGTCATTGGCAGAGGAAGCTCTCAGTTAAAAACTGTGGAAGTGCTCATTGAACACTAAGCTGAGAAGCAGGCTTTGTCCCAGTGAGGACGTTACGCCAAGAAGAGAGAAGAGAGAGCACTTGGAACAATTCAACTGAAGGTTTATTCGTAGAGGAGTAGAGGTCCAGGGCATTCCAAGATTGCCAATAAGCATAAAGGCATAGACGAACTGGATGATTAATTACTGAAAGAACTCCAGTTAGTCAAGGAAGACTATTTGTAGACATTTTGAAAAACATCTTCGGATGGGCTTCCATTATGTTCTATTGGAAAATTATGTTTAGGGAAATCATGAAGAAAATTCTGGGTTAGTCCTCAATAGAGTTGGTTATTTCCCAAAGAGTTCAGCTACAATTTCTTACGAATGTTTTGTAGATATCACCAAAAAAGAAAATCTGAGCTCCAGAAGAAACAACACCTGAATAATCCTAAAATCTTAAATCTTCCAGAAATAGGCCACCACTAATAGCGGCCATCGACGAGGCCGGCATGATAACTTCCCACAAACTCACTCACTTTAGGTGAAAGACGATGGAAGATGATTTGGGATAGCACTTTTAAGACGGCATTCAGAAGGCATGATCGTTCGGAAGTTCTCACACTTCAACTCTTAAGCTTATATAAAATTGAGGGCAGTTACTTCGAAACCACACGTGAGTAACTTTATATGCATGCCATATTTATTCCCGCCACGTGCCGTATGACATGACCTTAACAGCCGCAAAGCAGACGAAGTTCAAATGCTTTCATCTATTGCAGAATAAAAGCAAAACTATTATTTCTAATTTGAGCACACATTGTAAGAGCAACAAAGACCGGATGGAAAGTAAATCACAATTCCTTCAAGTTTTTGTCCCTACAAAAATCACCATCGTATGATCAACATGTACACCATCACCATTATCACTGGTCAAAGTGACACATATGTATGGAGCAAACTGTTGCTACTGCTGTTGCAAATTTGATTGTTTGCACATATTTCAATTTCTATGTTTCTTTATGTGGGATTTTTCGACTGGAACTGGATCTTATTGCGTAGAAACGGCTATCTCAGTCTTAATTTACGACGATTTATTTTATTCTACCCGAAAAAGGCCAAAACCCATGGCCGAAACGTCGGGTAGAATAAAATAAATCGTCGTAAATTAAGACTGAGATAGCCGTTTCTACGCAATATGTTTCTTTATTATGTCCAAAAGAAATTATCACTGTTAGTTAAATATAAATATTTTACAAGTAATTACAGATTGACTATTCTACTTCCATTAATACTTAACATCTACATCTGAAATTAATCACAGCAAGAAGAAGATATTTATTATTGCAGAAATTAATCCATTATTATATTTCAACAAAAATTGCGTACACTAATTTTAGAACGAAGCTACTTATTTGAGCGTTCGTTCATTTTAGCATCTGTATTTTTTTTGCCATTAAAATTCATTTTAGAAAATAATATGATGTCTTAAAAAACTGGCAAACAAAGCTGAGAAAACACATGGAATTATTTTCAAATGATCCTTTTTTTCCTATTTAACTGTTTTTGATTTATTATTGAAATCTCATTCCCATTGCAACTAGAATAAACAAAATTTATTTCAAAAGACAAGCTCATGCAATCGCCCGACTGTTTTGCGACGCAGCCAAGCAGGAGGTCATAGTATTTAAGTTTTATCTCTACTATTATTGCTCACCACGAGAGTACGGCGATGGTGGTCGACCACAATCTGAGCTGGTCTGGCAAGCTTGACTCAACCAGGATAACCAAACCAAAAGGAAATACAGGTCTGGCTCGAATATTGGAAGCCCTTTTTTCAGTGCAGAAAAAACGAACTCGACGGAAAATGGACATAAAAATACAAAAAGGGTAGTTTTGCAATTGTTGCACGGCTAAAAATTCGCCAATAATTGGCAATTATTGTTGCACACCTCATAAGAATAACATGGAGTGTGCAACAATAGGCGAGTTTTTAACCGTGCAACAATTGGAAAATTGCCCTACTCAGGCACTCCGATAGAAAATCCATATAGTGGATATACGAATATCGTGATACTTTGTGGGTTTATAGCACATCGAAAATATTTAGATCTGGACTTTTTATGTCGTCATTTGGATGACCATTAGGATAGGATAGGGTGGTTCAAATTTCCAAAATTTTTCAAAACTTCAAATTATCAACAAATCATGACTTTTGAACCAGTCGACCAATTTTTTTTTTGTCATCGATTAAAAGGTATTAAATTGTAGTTTTTAGGAAATATACGTTGAAGTGAATGATACGAATAAGTAAGTTTTACAGGATGCTGCCTGTTTGTGTACTTTTATCAGAAAGGTCATAAAATTTGGCGCTATACATCCAAAGCTCGTTAATGTTAGTTTTTTTCTAGTTTTTTTTTAGATTTGTTTTTTTTTTATCAGCAAGTAACCCTCTGGCACTCACGTCTTCTACCATCTTTAGTGACACTAAGCTTACGCTGTGTACCACAAGCGGGGTTTTTTTTGGTACGTGTACGTTATTCCTTATTACAAAAGTAATCCCTGGTGTTTTTGTTTCCATAGTTCCATAAGAATTCAACATATCATCAAATTTGTAAATGTTTTTGGTATGAAAAAAAAACGTTTTATTTTCAAAAATCATTCCAAAAACTAAAAAAACATACCCACTCATATAATCTGATGCAGGGGATAAAAAAACTAATGAAAAAAAATAATATATACCGTCAAACGGAGTTACTTGCAACAGGGGTGTAATTTGCAACACGATGACGTACATTAAATGTAAACTATTTTCTCATCATAATGAAAGCTAGTATGCTCCACTATTTCTGTTATCGAGATTATGCATACCAAAGATTAATTCAGTGGAAAAATCAGCTTTGTTACTTTGTTTATTGTTTAGCTACACTGTTAAAACAGTTTGCTCATTTTATGCCGTAAAAACAAGTATGGAAATCGTGCTTTACCTCTCTCCTATGGTAAGTGCAATAAGTCTGACGACCTTGCGTGCAGTGAGGGTACCTAATAGAAAGCTTAACTAATCAATAAAAGTTTAATAAACTTTTCGACTAAGTAATGTAAAAAATCTTGCAACACTTAAAATTGATAAAAATGTTTAGTATTTATTTTCATTTCACGATATTTAGAATAGAAGTAATCGAAATGAATCATGAACTAACTCCGTAACGCGCTTATTTTCGAATGTCGACTCAATTATTACAGTTTTTGCACGTGACCTTCAAACATTGTTAAGGATTGCTATATTTTGAAATTTTATATTTGTTTCATCTTGTTGAAAGCTGAATTTAGTTTATGGGCGTTTCAAAACAATCACCAACATCAATTTTGGGTCTATATTGAGCAAAGTATTTCAGTGGAATGCCCAAATGAACGGCTTTGATAGTTATTTACAAAGTTAAATGGGTGTTTAAGTCATGTTATTTTAGCTGAAGTAGCCAAATACCACTGCAAACTGAAAATTATCTATACATGACTTACTCTACTGTTCATGAAATGACATTTTGTAAGTAGTACTAAGTCACGAGATCCATATTTATTTTATATTTGAGGGACGTGAGATCTGTTGTGAAACGATATACTCTTGTTTGTAAGACATATCAATTTGTTCGTTAAAACTGATATTTCAGCTGGTAAGTGTACATCTTTTCAATGCATTTTTCATGCATTACATCAAAACTTATGATACGACCAAGTACTAGAATGTTAGTGCAGTTTAATGGTAGCTAACTTAGCTTTACGTCATATGTTGCAAGTTACCCCACAGATGAGGTAACTTGCAACAAGCATGTATTTCGCACCTCCTGATTGGGTGGAAACGTATTTTGGTAAATCAAGTGCTGCATAATATTCTACTCGTAGTAATTAGTGTACACGATGCTTTACAATATATTTTAAAAGTTCATATTTTCAATGATATTGCGTCAAAGTCAAAAAGTGTTGCAAGTTACCCCATTTGACGGTATACATATACAGCCATTTCATAGAAAAACGATATAGTGCAACTCCGACTGGCGTGAAACTTGGTGGATTCGTAGTTGTTCGAAAATAGTTAGACCCATATTTTTTTTATTTCATCATTAGGGTGACAAATTTTCAGATAGAGTGGTCCTAAAATCATGGTTTTAAAAACTATTTTGTTTTTTTTTTTCAAAAAAATCATGACTTTTGAACTAGTTGACTGATTTTAAAATTCGTTTTTTTTTGTTTGAAAGCTTTTGAATTGTGGTTTTAGGATAAAGTACGTTAGAAGGGACAAATTGTGTTTTGGGTTAAAAAATGTGCATTTTTTATTTTTATTCATTTTTTCATGGTCTTAGGACCAAAGGGGTACCCTGGTTTTATATTTTCATCAGAATGTTCAGGAAATTTGGCGTAACATATCAGAAAGTCAGAGATGTATGTTTATTAGTTCTTAAGATATAATTTTTTGAAAATAGAGAGTGTTCTTGTGATTTTCTCCTTTGGGGCATCTTTAAGCAACTCGCTTTTATTTGCTGGGGACGTTCGATAACTGCAACATATTTACGTTTCATTTAGCGAACAAAACTCGGTAACTGCAACGTCAGATAGGCGTCACCAACCCATCAATTGACGTTAAATGAACGAAAAATTCATTCGATCGTTCATTTGGGCTGACTTGACGCACCGTTTTGAAGGATAGCGGTGCAATAATTGCAAATTTGTTGCACTTACCGGACTTGCAGTAAAAAGCAATGCAGTTAAACCGTTTGCACCGACCGAACGTCTACTGTATTGCTAAAGCTGCAATAGGGTATCGGGATGCTTCGTTGGCATAGCCCCCTCGTTCGGCCTATCTCAATGTAAACCAAAAACTCAAACAAACACGCATAACTGGATATCGGAAAAGCTATGCGCCAAACAACTGTAACATTTCGATTCAATTTTAGCACTTTGGAGCATTAAAATTGAATGAAAATGTCACTTTGTTTAACTTTTGTAGACGCCATGATTCTTCGGCTTAGTGGGTAGTCTATACACATGATCATAAATGGCATGATTCTGGAACATTTCGAATTGACTTTTCAATAACTGAACATTTGATGCGACGGTTAAAGACGCTATTTTGAACTTGTGTATTTGTTTTCAACGAATAATAACTATTTTACAAATTGAATGTGGGCCGAATATTGAGGACATTTTTTCACTATGTACCCAAATCTTGGCCCATCAGTAAAGTGACATCAAAAACAACGATAAAAAGGCGTCAACAACATTTTTTGCGTAAGAACCAGAAAGAACGAACAGGAAGAAAGATTTTGTGTACGGTGACTGTAAAAATATAACACAATAATAGGGTTGCGTTGTTTTCGTTACTTAATTAAGAAAGAACTTTAGTTAAAGTGATTTATTTATAGTTTCTGGAAATTTGGCTCCAAAAATGTAATTTAAAAGTAAGATTGGTGAACAAACAGAGATAATACTTCAGCAGAAATATTGAAAAAATAAGATAATAAGTGGTTCTAGTACATGGAAAGCAATAGGCCAACGTTGTATCCACTAATAGGCCAATTTTTGTACCATAGACCAACGTTGCATACCATCGCATCGAATCTTTTCAGCTTAATTAAGTAAATTCTTGAATATTTACGTAAGTTTACTTCCAATTGGAGAAACATGCATTGCCTAGAGTGTGTAATAGGGTCAACATATTATTTCTAGTGATATTAATTCAAAATTGCCGAAGCGGCTTGCAAATTAGGCCAAGGAATGGTACACATACCCTATATAATTTTTATTATTTGACTCCAATTGTGAATTCATGTCCGCCTACTATTCAAATCACACTTAGAGCTTGGTAAATAATGTTTTCCAAATGCTGTAATTAATGTTTACAAAAGGGTACTACACAAAACATTTAGACAACCAATTTTTGAACTGTCATATCTAGGAAACCAGTAAACCGAATTGAATGATTTTTTTTATCGTGTATCAACAATATATTGATACTTTATACGACGTTATGAAATGTAATATTTTCTCACGGCAAATTAAGTTATACCGGGTTGAAATTTTTACCCATATAGAGGAAAATAAGTCACACAAAAATTACTAAATGTGTTCTTTCTTCAATCTAAATAGGCTCTAATATATCTGATTAGAGATAACTCAAGAACAGAAGTGGAAAATCTGTGGATATCAACACTAAAATTAATTGACATTGATGTAAAAAAAATACATTTTTTCGAGAAACATCCAAAAAATGTCAATCCATGATAACTTTTTTCAATGTTTAAAAAATACCTATGTTTTAATAGTTTGTGAAGCATATACATATTGTTGGTGTACGTTCAAAATTTCATTCAATTCGGTGTACTGGTTTCAGAGATATGACAGCTCAAAAATTAGTTGTCAAAAAATAGTGTTCTACCCGAACGGTTCTAACTTTGCAAAAAAATAATCAATCGAGCCCAAATTTGTACCAATGATGCACATATAATAGGTTGACCAACAGTCAAAATTTGAGCTTTTTTGATGCACTCTATAAAAAGTTATAGTATGTTGAACTTTTTTTTGAGAGAAAAAAAGTTGCCTTTCCCAAACATTTTGGCCACCTCCTGCATACATATTTTTGTACCTAAACAAAATTTGGCCTTTTCATCGTATTTTTCAAAAAAAAAAAACTACAATTCAGTAACAAATTTGGAAAACGACGTATAATCAATGGTGTAGCATTGATTATACGTCGTTTTAAAAATTTGATATTGAATTTAATATACTTAAAAAAAAATAGAAGCAATTTAAAATCGATCAACTTGTTCAAAATTTATGTTTTTTTTTATTATTTTTTTAAAACCTCGATTTGAGTATTTTTTTTTGTTAAATGAAAATATGAAGAAGTTTCAAAATAATCGGAATAAGAAAAAAGATGCATTCCTTTTCGAATGTTCCCAAAATTCGAATCCTGAAATTCGAGTCCTTTCTGTACCGTTCATTGTGTGGGAAGTTCATAGCTGGGAAATTTCAGGTTATTACTTTTTCGCTAAACCCTCTGTTTTATTATCTCTTGTGATTGAAGTGTCCTGGTTTGATCCTGGGCTGTTTCTGGTCTGGTTTTGTCGCAATAATGTATTACGAAAGGCCAGTGCCAAATTGGGGAAAATCTAATAAAAGTGCAGTTAAAAGATCAATATGATGAGCGTAGAAGGTTTGGTAAATATTGTGGTTTCAATCGAAATAATGTTAGGGGAAATTGAACCAACGAAATAATTGTGTAAATGAATAATGATGATGAAAGTGTACTGTCTATAATGTGTCACGTGATATATTACAAGTCTGATCCCAAAACTTAAAATCTAAACTAAAATCTTATATTTGACTAATACATACATACACCTAAACCTTATTTTACGTCCACTATTGGTTTAGCAAAAAAAAATCTACTGTCAAAATAATGATCAAAACAGACATTTTTATATTTTTGTACACTTCTCCTAACCACGAAGATGTTTTAAAAAATATAACACTGTTGAGTTTACTCACTGTCTAAACGATAGATTTTTTTATTGTTAAGCCAAGCATGGACGTAAAAAGGGACGAGTTGTACTTACACGGAACCACCAAACTACCCAAAATTGAGTTCTTTTGACGCAATCCCATAGTTCCGCCCAATAAGCCAAATTTAAGTAAATCGATTAAACTCACACTAGGTAAATTGCCTTTACCTCCAGCAAAAAATATACTTAAGAGTAGGT
The DNA here is from genome assembly GCF_035046485.1 of Aedes albopictus. Lineage (NCBI taxonomy): Eukaryota > Metazoa > Arthropoda > Insecta > Diptera > Culicidae > Aedes > Aedes albopictus. Next base: position 290,719,211 of record NC_085138.1, on the reverse strand, counting down.
AAATTCAACCCAAGACCCCCCCTCATTCAACCCAAATTTGAGTATACCTACATTTACTCAAAATTGGCTTATTGGGCTCAAGGACCCCCATTGGGTAGACGCATCTCTGTTTGTTTTTGACAACATCGGTGGGGGAAAGAGGGAAAACAACTTAATTTTGGGTAACTAGTTTATTCGATATACTCAGCTTTGAGTAAAATCGACCCAAAAATAAGGTAGTTTGATTTCTCCGTGTAGAAAAGCAGCACGACGGATGAATCAAACTGCATTTTGATTGCACAGGATAACAATCAAATTAGAGTCGGTAGTTTCAAGACCATGTTCAATGGCATAGAATCCAAATCGTAACTAGGTATGCTGTTAGAAAGACGAAGCTTTCCGTTCGTTCCTCGCTGTCATAGTACATAAGGAGAAATCGATCGTGAGTCACAACCAGTAGGTAGCTTACCGCAATCACATTGCTTTGTAGAAGGAACCGCGATGGAAGTGATCCAATTATCCTTTCAAAATGACGTTTGCCCCACTTGCAGCAATAAAGATGACGGTGTTCTATCGAACAGCGATAACACCGGTTCACCAAAGTTTAGGTTCCAAAACGGTGGAATCGTTTTTTTTATTTTGAAGTGCTAAAGATCTATGGATTTTCTCTAAAAGTGGACATTTTGAGCTGCAGTGTGTTCGAAGTACTTGAAAGTTAAACCACCAGTACTTCAAAAGGGTTCTTAAATTTTGTAAAAAAAAATATTAATTCATTAGACGTTCGCTCGGTGCAAATCCTTAAACTGCAATGATTCTTAACTGCAAGTCCGCTAAGTGCAACAATTTTGCAGTTACCGCACCGTTATCCGTCAAAACGAAATGTCAACAACGATGCGATGTTTTTCGCATGCACTTTTGTTGCAGTGCGATGTTTTCCGTATGCACATTTGCTGTATTCTGCAGCAACTGACCGCTCTTTGACGTCTGTCATTTGTTTCAGTTATCGAATTTAATTCGCTAAGTGAAACGTAAACATGTTGCAGTTATCGAACGTCTACTGTATTTAAATTTTATTTTTTTCTTTATATTGATATTCAAAATCAATTTCATAGAAATTTTTAATATCACTTTTTAACATCTGGGCAACTGTTTGAAGGCTCCGCTCATTAAAATATCCGACGAGAGATGATTACAAAAATCGCTTCCATACAAACTTCGAATTGATTTTTTATAGGTTCCCGGGCACCAAAGTTCATCAAAATTAGGATGTCTGCCCAATTCGGTGTGCAGATTCATAATATGGAATTATATTTAGCGGTGTTGATAAGTCAGTTTTGCACTCAAATATCACTAATTAAAATATAAAATGTATAAATTAATGGAGAAAGGATGGGATTTATTTCAAAATATTACTGACTGACTGATTGACTGATTTTGTTTAAATAGGTAACAGATTCTCATTCTACTTGTGTATGAAAAACCAGCAAATGTTAAAACTCACGAAAAACTTGAAAACCAGTGTAATATAAGATCCACAATACCTCGAATCAAACTACAAATGCACTTTGCCGTTTTTGCATGTGTCCTACCCAATCGATGTGATACGACAGATGTGCTTGGGATAAAATGCAATATTATAGCAGGCGTATCTTTTGCAAACCAAAAAGTGTTGTTTTTATTATTGCAAAACATTTTTTTTAAATTTTGTCGCGGTCGCCAATTTACAACATTTTTCGTATCAATGAGCACCATATAAGATTGACATATTGCTCATAAAGATAAAGTGACTCACCTAGGGAGTGTTCTATCAAGTCTCCCTTATCTTTGAATATTCGACTTTTTTATTCAGTTTTCCATGTGCTACCAGCAAAAACAAGTGACACCGTCAGGGGAGTAGCACTGACGACAGATGCTGTTGAATAAGCCGCTCTCATTGAATTTTGAATATGGTCGTACACTCAGCACATTGCCTTATGGCTTGCATGCTTCTGTTCGTGATAACAGGGAAAGAATCAATTTGAATTCGAAATAGTTGGGTTTCGAAAGGAAGTGAGTCTGAAAAAAAAACAGCTCAGGAGGTGTATGTCAATCATTTCTGAGAGTTATACTACAGGGATGTCAGTTTAGAACAATCTAGTCCCAATTTAGATCACTATCGTTAAAAAAATGTCAGATGGTCGTTTTGATCAGCAAATAATGTATCCAAAATTATAACTTGCATAACCTGTTCATGTGCTCAGAAATTACTTTTAAAGCAATATATATGTTATCCTAAAAATATAGTTAACAAACAATTCCTTTAAGTACTGATGTCCATGCTGTTAAGAACTTCCCATCAGTAAGTTGGATGGCCCCATATGTCCAATCCACAATAAAGGGCCCAGACTCGAGTGTACTAATTACAAAAGGAATATCCTAATTTCGGCGTATAAGATACAGTCGCACGCCTCGTTCAACAGACTGAAAACTCTTAAGGAATCCATCGTCGGCGAATAACAGGCTGGTTTTCGCTAGGGCCGATCAACGATAGTGACATCACAAATGTTTAACCTGCGGATGATCCTATACAAAATTCGAGAGTATAACTTGCAGATGCACCAATTTTTTTATTAATTTTGAAGCAGCGTACGATTTCAGGGTGGCCACTCAGAGCGGCAAATAAAATTCCCGAGTTTTTCCCGGTTTTCCCGGTAGCTTTTTTAAAAAAAATCCCGATTCTGAAATATAATGATTTACAGTGAAAATTAAACGTAACCTACTAAGGAACATTTAAGAGAAATAATATTAAATATTTTCAAATCCTTGGATTTGACATAGTGTTCATATGACCCTGAAAATTTATAAGTAAATTAGTTTATAGTGAATTAGTTACTAAATATTTAGCTAAGTCATGTGTTGTTTGATCTGATTGTCTCGTATCCAATGATGGGCATTGAAGTTACGACATCTTCATTAAAAATTCGTTAAGTTTATAGATGACATCTAGTACTTATTATGCAGTTATTTAAGAAAACAAAAATAAAGAGGATAATCATAGGGGGTCAAAATTCCTAGAGAAAACACTATGATTGTAGGATTTGTTGTACGAATCTAATAATAGGTGGATTTCTTAGTAATATTCAAAGCCCCTCCAAAAAAAATCATGGTAAGTACTTGAAACAGAATACCGTCGTGCGGGGTGTCATTGGGCCAAAAAGGGGTAGCATTGGGCCACTATTCCGCACGTTTACGATACGATGGGAATGCATGATGTGTGCTAGACTACTAGAATACATAATTCTAAGATACTTTGCATCCACAGTCGGACTCTCTGACTTATATTGAATCCGTGGGATCGATGGACCAATGTTACCCTCTAGGCCAAATGTCACCCCGAACGACGGTACCCAGAAAAAACATTCTAGATGAACTTCTGGCGAAATATCTGGAAAGATTAATCATGAAAGAATTTTGGAAACAATTTTTAAAAAAATCTTATGGTGAAATCAGTGTACGTCAAAGTAGCGTAAATTGCTACTGCAGAAAGTCAGGCAGGTTTTTCAGGCTGAAATCGTGAATTTTAGGAGAAATTTAAGAGGTTAAAGAAATCTTAGATTTTGTCTGATAATTGTCTAACATTGAGTTATTTCATCAGCGATTACAATATGAAAGTCTCACATTTTTAGATATGTCAGTAATTAATCCAGGAATTCCTGAAAGAGTTGTTTTTGAGAACGTATTTTCATCAAAATTCAGAGGCAGATCAATTATTCGGGGATTCTTCCATAAATCATACAACTATATTGCTCCAAATGCTTTTGAATACTCATTGGAACTCCCGTTAGAATTTCAATTGGAAGTATAACTAGAAACTACGAATTCTCTACATTCTCCAGAATTTCCTGGACCAGAAGTTTCACCGGGAATTTATGCTATAGCTTCACAAAAAAGGGATTTTCCCGACTCCGGTTTTCGTCGAACTTTTTTTTCACCAGTTCAACAAAAGAATACAACAAAGAATTTCATGAATTTTTTTAACCAAATATTAGAAATACTTTTATGATCTACACTAGGCGTGTTTTTAGGAATGCCATCAGATACTAAAAATCCCTTCATACATTCTTCCAAATGTTTTTCACTCATTATTTTTAAATTGTAAGAATGTTTTCAGCAAAGTTACTTATCCAGATTTTCACAATTTTTTAGTTGAATTTTCCCTGACATTACATCAATAATTTCTTGAAGTAATTCTTTCAAGAAATTAATCAAAAATTTTATCAGCTTCCTACCCGAATTTCTCAAGGACTTTTCGCTCAAAGGCAGAAGTACTCTCTTAGAGATTGTATTGCTGTGTGCGTTCAAGATGCAAGCGGTGCCCAAATGCGCTTCAAACGCGGTAACACATGTTATCAAAGGCAACGTAGCAACCATAGCCAACCTAGGATTCGAAAGCTCCCACTGACATCGGGTTACTTGTTAGAAAATCTTACCGCATTTGGTGCTCCCGCATTTGATATTTGCATTTTGAATGCACACAGCAATACCAGGACTTTTTTTACAATTGAGTTATATATTTTTTTTGTTTCATAAAACATAATACGATGCTTGATGCTTTCTGGAACATGTACACATCCTGAAATTCAGAAGTGTCATATGAATCTAAATATTGATATTTGTCTCAACCAGTCTTTCCATAAGAAAGTTCTCTAGAATATCTTTGAAATTGTTCGAAATGTGATGTTAGGTAACATCACTATGATTCACTTTAATTGTCATTACTCGAAGACAAGATGTTGATTAATGTCCAAGAATGGTTTTTACACCAGTTCACCTATTATCTTATTTAGTTCAACAGTTTTTGATTGCATATCCCTAAGAATCTCGAACTTTTGCTTCTGGAGACTGTATAAATTTTAGAAGTTGTCCGAGTGTCTATGTTAGAAATTCCCGGTGGCTATCAACAATTCCCGAGGTTTTCCCGGTGATTTCAAATTCCCGAGCTTTTCCGGGGTTTCCCGAAATTCCCGACTGGGTGGCCACCCTGGATTTGGCAGATCATGTCAGAGTATGGTTTTTCGATGAAGCTTATTAAGCTGAATGTTGGATGGATCAAAATCAAGTGTTCGGATCGGAGACGAAATGTCTATCTCGTTTAAGACCTTGGATGGATCCAAGCAAGATGAAGCTCTTTCAAACTTACTGTTGAACATTGCACTTGAAGGAACGACAAGGAGGTCTGCCGTGCAAAGGAATGGCACTACAGTTTCTTACCGATTTTGGCAACACGAGGTGAATTTAATGTTGCCAAATTGGGGTGTTGCCAAAATCGGTAAAAAAATTTTGTGGATAATTTTCAACTTTTATGCGTTAATTTGGCTTATATTATAAATATGGACTATTCACAAGCTATAAAACGATCCATGTAGGTGACGTTCATAAATTACGTCATGATTTGTAAAATTGTCGATTTTGGAAAATTTAATGAATTTTGATTTTTTAAACAAAAGTTAGGACAAAATAACATTTACAAATACAAACGATTTTTCGGTAAAAATTTTTGGTCAAAATTTTTTGTTGCCAAAATCGGCAAAAAATTGTTGCCAAAATCGGGTGTTGCCAAAATCGGTAGGAAATTGTTGCCAAAAACGGGTGTTGCCAAAATCGGGAAGGAAATGTTGCCAAAAACGGGTGTTGCCAAAATCGGGAGTAGACAAAAACAGGTGTTGTCAAAATCGGTAAGAAACTGTATCATCACAGGTCGTAAATCCAGTCGTATAGTCGGCATCGGAGGAACCTTATGCTCCTCTGAAAAAGGAAACAACGAGAATAGACTGGAAGATAAACTCAACTAAGACGAAATACTTGATAGACGCCAAGGCAGGCCTAGTGGTATAAGTACAAAAGTAATGGTTGATGGAGATATGTTTGAAGTTTTTGACGAACTTGTTTGTCTGGCACCACTTGTGATCGCTTCCCGTAAAATGAAAAGGCGTATTGCAGCTGCGAAAGAAGCTTTTACAGATTGCAAAACCATCTTAGGTCCAGTAAATTGGAAACTCAAACGAAATTCACTCTGTATAAGATGCTTATTCTTCTTCTTCTTTGCGTAACGTCCCGACTGGGATGAAGCTTGATTTTCAGCTTGTTCTATCAACACTTCTACAGATTTTAACTGAGAGCTTCATCTGCCAATGACCATTTTGCATGATGTGTACATCCAAGGAGAATACATTTTACTAAGGTGGCGCAGATAAACATTGCAAACCACTGGTTGTCTCTTCCATTCTTCTGGTGTTCTTATGGAACTGAAATAGTGACGTCACTATTTTAGTTGCATAAGAACACCAGAAGAGTGGAAGAGACAACCAGTGGTTTGCAATGTTTATCTGCGCCACCTTAGTAAAATGTATTCTCCTTGGTGTACATCGTCCAGCGGACAGGAAGATGATGTATGCCCAACGAAGTCAAAACAATTTCCATTGCGTTCCTGGACCGATCGGGAAAGCCGAAAACTTTGGTTAAAAGAATTGAGCTACTTTAATTACCAACACGGCACCAACAATGGCTACCGGTCGATGCAAAAAGAACCAGCTCATCGCTCAGGCTCCATGTCAGAGCGTTTCAGCATAAGACGGACTCCAGTGGAAAGCCCATACAACGATGGTATGATACGCGTTATGGGGCACGCGCGAGTCGAGCATCATCCAGTTTGTGGATGATTCTCTTCCGATTGCTCGTCATTCAATTTTCGAATGATGGTTCATGCAGTTAGGATCGTGATAGTAAGACAGTGAATGATTGTTAGTTCATTTAAAAAAGCCGTGATTTTTCATTCGGTTGCGGTAATCATTCAAAATAGGGCGGATCCTGTTTCATGTGAGTGGGAATGATATTTCATACGTTTTAAGGCGGATATTTTCGTTCAGTGTACGCTCAAAAATGTGTTCGGCCTGCACATTTTTAGTAAACATCCATGCCGCACATGACTGTGTTGGAAACACACATTTTTTTAAAATTGCTCGTACGCTCACATGAGCATGTATTTTGCAATAATTTCGACATGGCAACCTCACTGGGTTTATAAACCACCTTCAAATACCGAAAAATATTGATATTTTGCAAAAATGTGAGCGTACGAGCAATTTAAAAAAATGTGTGTTTCCAACACAGTCCCTGTGCGGCATGGGCGCTACTCAAAAATGAGAGCTTTTATTTTAGAGAGGTCGATCGGTTATTGTGAAGAGCAACGGATGTGTTGCTGATTTAGGTTGGAATCGCTTTCCGATTTCAACCAGTCACGACACTACCATCTCCCGGATAGTCATACTCGAGATAGCAAGGCCTGCATAGCTGTGGCTTTATGGGCCATTCCGGTTCCTCTACGTTCCCTCCACTCCACTCCACCATACTCTCGCCTTCGGTTTAATTTACTTTGAAGTTATCAAGGTATCATAATAAAGTAACTCTAGAAGAGCACACGAATTCCAGTTTTCAACAACTTTCGAAAAAAAAAATCACACCCCAAGCCGCACCCTAATAAATCCTAATGAACAATAAATAGGCAGTAATAGGTAATTTCAGTAACAAATTTTGAAAACGACGTATAATCAATGCTACACCATTGATTATACGTCGTTTTCAAAATTTGTTACTGATTTAATCAATTTCGAAACTTGAGATATATTATTCATCAACACATACGTAGATGAACAAAGAAAATGCCAATATACCAAGCATCCTTCTATCGCTATATCACCGTTGGTGAGGAATGGATGATTCTACAGAACATAAATTACTCACTCTATTGTTTCACACAGGACGTAGTTGGTCCACTGTTATCGCTTGCACATGCTACAAAGTTGCTACACCTGCATAATGGAATTAATTGAAATGAAATGAGCTGATTGTATTTTCTGGTTGGACTGGTAATCTGGTTCACAAAGAACGTTGTTGGTTGAATGATGCCTCTAAAACAACTGTTGTATTCTATACAAAAACGTTATCAAATATATCATATTTGATAATAACGTCTTAGGTACTGAAAACCCGAGCTATACTGATGGGAAAACTGTGCAAAATATGTGCTTGGCTGAGCAATTTGACTGTAAAAATTAGAGGACCATATTGTTAATTCAGCCTTTTATCTGTACTTGGGGCTGCCTTACTTCAATTCTTCAAAGCTCATACTGACTGCGGACGCTGCTTTTTGGGAGTTTTTATATATGTCTTAAAAATTGTCTCATCGGATCCGGTGGAAGTGTGGTCCTTCAAAGCAAAAAATAAATACATGAAGCAAACTTATCACCAACAAATTTCTATCCAATCTTACCGGCTCGGAGATTTCCACCACCTCGGCACGAACTTTGTGCGGGGGACGTTCCTCTTCGTCCAATTTGTTCATAGCCAACAGTCTAAGGTTCATATTCTCGTGCAACAGCTGGGAACATCGTGTCAGTAGATCCAGATACTGCCGGTGGCATGTGGTGATGCTCTCATTGCTTAGCTTTGCCTCAACCGCGGCCAGCATGTAGCGATTCTGCTCCCGTACGTTGGCAGCAAACTCAAAGCACATCTGTTGGTAGCGGTTCCGTCGTCTTTCGTACCGGCGCTTTGTGGAGCGCATCCGGAGGAACATCTCGCCCAGTCGAAAACGGGTGCCGGCACAGCCACGCATGTGACGTGCTATTTTGCGGTTGGATGCATGTAACGATCTCTGTGGATGATTATGGTGAGAAAGTTAGAGTTCCGGGGTAGTTTGTATAAGGACAGCGCATTATACTACCTGCTGTGACTGAAGATATAACTTTATACGCTCCATTTCCAACTTCAACAATTCGTTTTCCTCGGTAAAGTAATGCCTTGCAAAGAAAATTTTAACTCTTTCTCCAATAAATTGCGGTAGGAAACTTACCTTTGTCTGCTCAACTTTCTGGAAAGCTTGTCATTTATAAAAATTGTTTGATGCAAATCATTGATCAAGTATTGCTTCGATAAAGCCATTTCGTTCAGTTTTTCCTTGAAAATAAATATAGAAGTGCCAATCCTGCAAATCAACAAATGAAAATTCGGTTACCTTCAAGTATTGAATGTCCGACTGCGATTGACGCAAATTTTCTTTCAAATTTGTTAATTCTTCCCTGAGATTCTGAGTTTTATCGGTTTTGTCACTCGGTGACATGACTTCGTCGGAGACATGGATCATGAAAACATATAAATCAATCGAAGCAGACTTTGATGCTAGATTTTATAATAAAAATATTGCGGATTTTTTGAAAAATTTCCAAATATGTAGTCCAGTTCAATGAAATAGGTTGAACCAAGGCCCAAGGGTTGAACCTAGGATGCTGAACATGGTCGATGTTGCCACTTTCCCCGCTTCCTGATCTTACCCATTTCTTCACGAATAGGTAAGAGCAGGATACAGCAACTTGTCCGGTTTGTGCTGGTTTAGAGAAAACGGCGTAACACGTTTTGTTCGTGTCGCGTTTTCGCACAATGCGTGACCGCATGCTTGCCATATGCGGGGAGGACACAACTCCGGACAATCTTGTCCAAAGGATGTGTAGCGATGAGTTTGACGGGAATGCCGTTGCAACGGCTATCACCCACATCGTTTCGGAGCTACAGAGGTGGTGGCGCGTGGACTCGGAGAATGGCGGAGTGGTCCAAGGGTTCGGAATCGGCAACGTAGGTCATGCCGGTGCCCTGCGGCTGAAATCGACCCGTACGGGGCCGCGGGGAGAACATCCTGGTAGCGTTGCTGTTGTGGCGTCGGTCTACTGGGTTGGATCCCAGTTGGCGGTTGGAAAGGGATCCTCGGAATGGTCGGGACAGGTGGAGTCCCCTTGTTGATATTATAGCTCGTAAATTTGAGACGATGGCGGAAACGTACATCCGACTGAAGAGTGAAGCCAGGCAAATCGGATCAGTCATTAATGTGTCGAAGACAAAGTACATGATGATGGCAAAGTGATTCACCGCGCCAACATTTTCTATCGGCTGTGATGAAATCGAGGCGTTTGGAATTCGCAGAACTCTACGATCGAACAAAGTTCGCTGTGACAGGAAGTTAACTATCTACAAAACGCTGATTAGACACTCTATGGACACGAAGCATGGACTCTACGTGCAGAGGACCAACGCGCTCTTGGAGTTTTCTAACGGAAGGTGTTGCGTACCATCTACGGCGGAGTGCACATGGAAGACGCGACTTGGAGAACTCTAACTGCATCAGCTGCTGAGAGAACCAACCAACGTCCACACCGCAAAGTTCGGAAGGCTACGGTGGGCGGGTCACGTCATTCGGATGTCGGATAGCAACCCGACTAAAATGGATCCGAGAGTCATCCAACCGGTACAAGAAGACGTGGTGCGCAGCGAGCTGGGTGGGTCGATCAAGTGGAGGACGATTTGCGGACCTTTCGCAGAGAGCGGAACTGGAGACATACAGCCATGGACCGAGTAAAATGGAGACGACTCCTATGTACAGCAGAGGACACTCAGGCCTTAGTCTGACCGATATGGTAAATAACGATTATTCACAGTTCTACATTTCAGACGGTGTTGCCTTTTGTGTTTTTTGTAAACTACCCGAATAGAAAAGTACTGTTCATGGTATAGTATATATTTTAAAGAGCACATTCATGTAATGGTAATGCTAGAAGCAATAATAATTTGCTATTTAAAAAAAGAAATACATTATTGAATATCATTCATGTATTAAAAGAGTTATGATAATGATACGCGAATAGTGTTAATGATTAACGTTTCGGTTCATTTTCCGTCGAAGCTCAGATTTGCCCAGTGGTATAATCATTTCCACAAGATCCGTCGTCTCTTCGGAGTCTCATTTTACTTGCGGTCACTTTTATCACTTTTCGTATTTTAGGCTGCTTCTCCATCTTCGGAACATTTATGTCTTCGAACCACTCGCGAGTAGATGTTCCTTGTGGTTTCGAATAGCGCGTAATGGAGAAATGAGTGGATCTTGGCGACATCAGTTCAATTCCCGTTTACATTAAACAATTTCCAAAAAAACAACTGAAACGTAAACAACGATTTACAGTATCATTCACGAGGTTAACAGAACCTGACGAATGCCCGCAGTGGTGTACTTTTTTTCAAGTCGATGAAATCGACTTGGTGAAATATTTCCTTTTTGTTTTTATTTATTCCCTTTATCATACTGCAGATTATGTATACAGCAATGATATCTCCAATCGTCTTACAATTTTTTTCTTCGAGAAAAGTACCATTTTTGAATGGTAACGATACTTAACAACCCATTCGGTCTAACTTCAAAATTTCGAAAATTATAGTTGGTATCATCAATATTATTCATAGTATCATAGATTTATGATCCACCTTATGATACCACGAATAATTAAAAAATGACAACCAGTATAATTGTTGTATAATATCGTTTTATTCGGGTAGTGTGTGTTATTAATTGAGTAATTCTCGCTTAGACCGGCCTAAGTAGTCGTTTCATTTTGAAGGAATTTTGGAAGAAACTTTGGAGTTATTACAGTTTAAATGAGCCAACACTTGACCAAAATCGAGGGGTCCGCAAAAATTGTTGTGACTCTAACTAACGAGGGGTTCATCAATTTGAATAACCAAATGGATTTCCCTTACTTTTTATCAAGGACTTTCAGAAAATCGCCACCTAAAGCATTTTTAAAGGCAAGCTGTAAATAGTGGGCCGGCCAGTCTCAGCGATAATTACTCAATGTAAACACAAAAGATGTTTACTGATATTACATTAAGATTAAATTTATCATATAAAACAGTTATGGATGCTGCTAATTATGTAGCAACATCAACCCGTTCAAATAAGCTATTTATTACCATCCAATTTGAATGATGTGGTTTGAAGCATGTATGTCATATTTCAATTGATTATGTTGATTGGCTTGTTAGCCAAGCTGTTTGTTCCAAGATAATTGTGATATTCAATAACCCCCATTCATATCCCAATGGGTATATTAAATCAAAACGCGATAGTTGGGCAATCGTCACGCCTAATCGAACACAAACCACAAAATGTTATTTACCATCAAAGCTCCTGTCAGTTGATTCGATGAGGGTAATAAATTCAATAATTACCATTGGAGTTTTCCGACATAGTCGACAGGCTATACCCTCGTAGCTACAGCACGGCACCCTTTTCAATATCACTTCCTGGTGTTTCCTGTCCAACAAGTGGATCAGCCGGTAACTTGTTGCCGAAGGCATGCGGTGGGCAAAATAAACCATCAAAAATCACAAACCATTGGAAGCCTTGCTAGAGCACGACAATGGACGAAAAGCTATTTGTGGTGTTCATTCATAACCCTTCGAGCAAGCGCCATCGTCAAACATGAGCTGGTGGCAGGGGGTAACCCGGCCCGGAATATTCAATGGAACGACACGACGGACTAGACACGACCAAATCTGAGGATAGGTTCGTAACTGCAAAATGTGGAATGTGGAATTCATTCAACAATTTTGCCCGGTGATGCGATGTCATAACCCAAGGCTGAGACATCGACTAAACAACTAACCGACTTTTTCTACTTCTTGTTGGACTTACATTCAACTGGGACAGAGCCTGCTTTTCAGCTTAATATTTTATAAGTAGACAAGCATAAGTAGTAAAATTAAAATGAATTATCTCGTCTTTTCTAGTTTACTATGTTTTAAAGAAATTCATTTTTAAATTAAAAAATATTTTGAAGTGTTTTTATCTTGGTTTTACTTCAAATCAAATAATGTTTGCTAAATGACTCAAAATTGTTCTAATAGCTACACACAATTCTGTTTTTACACGACTTTTTCACGCGATTTTCTCGAAGTTACGCGATTCTGGTCATTTGCGAAAGGCGAATCGCGTAAAAAACTTTCCTTGGAAGTTACAAGAACTTTTTTATACGAACTTTTTTTGCACGGATGCATCGCGTAAAAACAAAATTGAGTGTATTCTCATTGTTTCATTTTTTGTCAAAATACAGCAATGTGTAGGTAATATCAACGAAGTCAAGTCTCAGCCCAAACCGATCCTTAAACATGCCAAGAATCGAACCCAGCTACCTCCCACATGTTTATGATCTCTAGCCGAGTATGCCTTTCACACAACCACGGAAATCCCCAACCGTCTTCTCCCTATCATACCAGAAATGATACCGACCGTCTGAACTTCATGCAATGGAGTGGAATGGAACAGTGGCACACAAAGCACGTCACTGCCATAGATACCGATTTTATTTATGAAAAATAATTTTCATAAAAAAAAACTCCAAGCACGAAAGCCAAAGGATGTCACTTCAGCCAAGTTTTGCGACCGAACTTTCGCTAGTTTTCGGACGGATCTCAATCGGAACGGATCCGTGTCGGGCGCGGTCGAAATATTTAAAATAGCAGAAAAACCTCAAAAATTCATTAAATGTGATTTTACTGTTGTGATACTAGTTAGAACAATACAAAAAATGGAAAAGATTTGTTAGATTTACGAGATAAAGCAAATTTTAGGTATGTGATCGCTGTTACGTAACACGTCGTAATGGTAAAAAATCGGAAAATTCCCTTAAAAACAGTAGAATGATTAATTGAATTGAGGTTTTCGGTGAATATTCAATGTATTGTGGAAGAGCAAGTGAAATTTTCTTAAAAATCATGGTATATTGTGCTCAAAATCCGAAAATGCCATATTACCTAGGATTACAGCTCGATTTGGATTAAACCTTCGCCTATCTATGGATTACCCTTATGGATTACCAACGAAAGAAAAAAAAACTGCAAAAACCATGTATAATATCACAAAAACCAACTTTTATCCGGAATTTTCACAAAATTTTCAATTTTCCAACATGGCCGCCGACCGAGCTAAGACGCAAAAAGAATTAACCTCTACCAAGGAAAACGAATCGATTTATTCATATTTATAAAACATGATTGACAATCTAAGTTTCACTTGGGTATCAGTTCGCGTGCCGCGGAAACAGGCTAATAAAAGTGGAATACCCGCCACGTGCACGACCCATAAATAAATAGACGATAGAACTAGCTATAAAATCGTTTTGAGTTTTATGCCCCGCTTGATGGCACAAACCACTGCCACTATATAGATTTGTTTGTTTGAAGAAAATGCAGACACCTACAAACTATTCGAGATGGCAAAAGCACGGCTTGCATGATAAATTTGCGTTAGCTAGCACAACAACGATAAAAGCATACATATTATAATCATAACTATTTCCGCTAGCACGAAAGCATTTTGAAGCATCAAAACAATTGCACTATCGTTTATCCATAGGAAAACTTGTAGGTACTTTGTTCATGCAGTGGCCAAAAAAAAAATTCCTTAGGAGGAGTTTGACCAGAATTACAACTGTAATAGGGTTCTGGAAAAAAAATCAGGAGATACCTTGATCCATACTCTACACGTGTACGGAAACCGATTTTGAAAATATTGCTTCGTTATTTGATTAAAAATCAAAAACCAAAATATGAGGAAATGGATTTCGCATTTTTTATTAACGAAGCAATATTTTTGAAATCGGTTTTCGTACACATGTAGATGTGTAGATGGTACCCCTGATTTTTTTTTCCTGGTGGAAAATGTTTTTCGTTTTTTGCATTTTTGAACCAAATTTCACAAAGAATGGTTTCTGCAAAAATGGAAAACATTTTCCACCACGAAAAAAAATCAGGAGATACCTTGACCCATACTCATGTACATACCAAAACATGAGAAAATTCCTCCAGTTTCGTCTTAAAGCATAAGCGTATCGTCATCAACCACTTCATTTCCAGCGATGGAAGAATGGCCAGGTACGATGTCGATTATCACAGTTCCGGTTCAACGTATATGTTCGCCTGTATTTGTTGCCAAAAAGATGTAAACAAACCGATCAGCTGATCGTGACGTTTGTTTTCAGTTTCACTCAAAACGCTTCAAGTTTGTATGGGAAAGCTTCGCCAAATGTATGCAGAAATTTTATGTTTACGAATTTTGCCGCTAGGTGGCGCTGTATGCGTTCAATAAATAAACCCTTTTGTATTATTATAGGTGACTATATGCCAAAGAACTTTGTCGAAGACCGCGAAGTGATCCGACGGCTGTGAAAAAAGTTATACCCTAGGCAAAAAGTATTGAGATTTCATTATTGATATTATTCCTTTATGTATTGGAAAAATAACAATAAAGTTTATCCTCACTTTACTAACTTTTTCACAGATGTTGGACCACTTTGCGGACTTCGACAAAGTTGTTTGGCATATAGTCACCTACAATAATACCAAAGGGTTTGATTATTGAACGCTTACAGCGCCACCTAGCGGCAAAATTCGAAAACATGAAATTTCTGCATACATTTGGCCAAGTTTTCCCATACAAACTTCAAGCGTTTTGAGCGCCCCCTTAGGCTTGATTGATTTTACTCAAATTTTTAACGTAGCTTCTGGGAGCTCAAAACAACTGATTTAGGAGGTAAGACTTGTCATTTTTCGATTTTTTTGTTTTTCATATAAGTGTGGGCCACCTTAGTACCCATAGAGTAATGCGGGGCAAAAGTTCGCACCTAACAGACTTCACAAAATAGCTATCAAACGAAAAGAAAATAATATCGTTTTTCTTCGTTAAACGGGTCCCTATCATGTTGCCTTCAAAACGAAGTACTAGATTTTTTCACGTTCTTTTCGTTGTTTTAGTAACACAATTTTTAATACAAGTACTCCAATGCAAACTTTTGCCCCATAGTGGGGGCAAAAGTTCGCATTATGCGAGGCAAAAGTTCGCACCTTGAACAGCGTAGTTTATTGGTGTGATATTCATTTATTTCATGGTAATTCATGTTCGTCCTTTCACTCTAGCCGTGAAATCTGTTTCTTTCTGTTCTTAGCATTACGGCGCAACTGGAATACGACCTAGTGTTCAGCTTTGGTTTACAATGTATTTTATGAAGACTTCCACAACTATTAACTAGAAGCTGTCCTTTCCAGCATTACTGAAGTTATCAAAATACATTGTGGAGTAATCATAGAGATACGTGTTGCACAAAATACATGAAAAACAAAATCAAATATGCTGCAAAACTGTTGAACGGGACCGTTATTGAATCTTATCCCCGTCAGTATAGTGATGAATTATAACTGTGAATTTACAAAATAAACTATAAAAATCCCCAGTAGAGTTGATGAACATAACATGACCTTCAGAAACATACGAAAAGACACGACGAGGATGACGAATAAAATGTTTTAAGAGTTATTTATGTAACGAGTTGCAAAAAGTTGATTTTTTCAGCACGAGTCGTACATTTATGAAACGAGGCTTGCTGAGTTGGATAAATACGAAGAGTGCTGAAAAAATCGAGTTTTGCAACGAGTCCCATATAAAATTTTATGCAATGATTTTTTCATAATGCAACTCATTATGAACATTATGCAACTATTTGTCATTATGCAACTCATTTCAGTTGCATTATGAACCGGTACGGAAAAATTGGCCATTATGATACTGAAATGAGTAGTATAAAATAGAAACTATGACACTGAATTGCATAAAATGTTTTTTTTTTTAACCATTTTTCATTTCTTGATTTCACCATTTAGGTGACCATAATGTTTGTCTTACAATCGACCTTCTTACAAAACTAAGTTCAGACCCTCTGTCCCAACGATTTCAGGGTGCATACCACACATATTATACATATATAGTAGTTACTATGCGAAACCATCATTGCTTCAAAGATTTTGTAATTATATTGATGTACTACATTTAGAAATCTAGTGCGAACTTTTGCCCCACAGCTACTGCGAACTTTTGCCCCACCGTCAAGGTTTTAACAATGTTCTTTTCTGCAAGAACAAGGTGGCCACTAAATATCAGTTTTGAAATTCCCGTCTATTTCCCGGTTTTCCCGGTACGATTTCTGAAATTTTCCCGGTTTTTGAAATGCACATTTTTTAGTAGGTAACGCCCAATTTTCGTATCATATGGATGATAAGTACCATGTAAAAATGCACTTGCAATCCTGTGAATACTATGTACTAGATATTTATAGTTTAATACTATTCTTGACGTAATGCATCTATGGAAAAAATGGAAGTAACTACCAATGATGACATGAAAGGCGTATGCTACACAATTACTTACAACATATTTTCATTCAGCTCCAAATAGTGCATAATTCAAGCTTTCCCTCACTCATTATTTTACTTATTTTCTTGTATTTAAAAAAAAAACAAGTGTAGAAGTGGTAGCTAACTATATGACAGATCTATAATAGGTAAGATGTGCATATAAAATCAGCAAAGGTCGCACTCAATTATCCGGGACATGGAGGATAATCGAACCATTTTTTTTTATTTTATTCATTAGCGTAGGTGCCCTAACGCAACTTCATTGGTGTTCTTACAAAGTTTTGTCCGAGATTTCATCTTTCGATTACTCCAAAAATACTATCTTGGATTTCTCCAGTAACTTCTGTTAGCGATTCCACCTTGTGTTGTATAAAACACAACAGCGCGATCGCTCGAGGGTTAATGGATTTATTCTAGAAGAGGTTCCTTTAGGGAATTTAGGATTTTAGTCAGTCTCTTGGCAATTAGGGAATAGAACTTTTGGTCTGGGATCATGAATTCGATCTAGGGATTTCTCCTGGAACTCCTGAAGGATTCCCAAAAGAATCTCCCACATGTCTAGAAGGTTTCCCAAGGAACTCTTGGAAGAGTTCTCGATTACAAAACTCCCGCAGTAGTTTGATTTTCAGGATTCTGGAGTATTTCCAGAAAAAGCTATCGTAAAGTTTTTGTAAGAAATTTTGGGAGATCATCCAGAAGGAACTCTTGGGTGATTTGCAGAGGGAGCTTCTGAAGGATGCCCAAAAGCAACTCCTGAAGCAACTCCAAAAGCAACTTTCATAAGCAACTCCTGGAGGTTTCTTTGAACAAACTCCTGGAGGGTGCCCAAGAAGAACTCTTGAAGGAAACGCAGTAAGAAACAATGGAGAAATTCCAAAAGCAAATATAAAATAAAGATAAAATTCAGCAAAATCTCTTGGAAGTTTTCAAAATCAAAGTTTCAGAAGGCACTCCTGCAGAAATCGTGCAAAGAACTCGTGGAGATGGATGAGTAACAGAATGATATCCTGGAGAAATACCAGAAGAAACTCTGTAAAGAATCCCAGAAAGAACTCCCGATTGATTTCTAAAAAAAGCTTTCGGAGGAATTCCAGAAGAAAGTTTTAGGGAAGCCCCAGAGGAAGCTCCAGGAAGAAAAGGAAAAAAATTCTGGAGGGATTTCAAAAAAATAATCTGGTAAGAATTCCCGTAGGAAATTTTGAAGATTGGAGCAACTCCTGTTATAATTGCGGAAGGAAAATCTTGATAAATCTTAAAAGAAACTCTTGAATAAATTGCTATAGGTTGTCTTGATTAAAACCCAATTTAGTGGTTATGATTTTCTTATCTGTTAAGATTCCTGATGAAATTTCGGAAAGATTCCCTGAAAAAAAAAACTGGAATAAATTTAAGAAAGGACACGGGTTAATCCAAAAAAAAACTTTTGAAAAAGTCTCAGATGTAAGAAACTCTTTCCTCGAAAAAATCTCATCGAATTACAAGAGATAATCAAGCGGTACAAAAACCTACAGGAATTCTAGAAGAAACTTCTTGAAGAATCCCAAGTTCTGTTTTAAAGAAATTCCAAGTGATTGCACAGGCGAATTCCTTGGGATTTCGTAGAAGTATCCCAGGAGAATTTTGGTTTGGCTTTGATTTTGCAGATTTTCGATGAGGTGTAAACATTCAAATATGCAGATCAAGTTACTCTTAACAACAATTTTCCCGGTAATCATTCCAAATTCCCGGCTTTTTCCCGCTTTTTTCCCGGTCGTTCCGAATTCTCGTCTTTTTCCCGGTTTTCCCGGTTCGGTGGCCACCCTGTAGAAGCACTAGTAGTTTATTGTTTATTCGAGTGCACCTCTCGAACTACTATGGAATAACAATTCTCCGACATCAAGAGGTTATGAGATTCTTCTTCTTCCTGTTACTACAAATTCTTATTCCAAAAAGTATAAAAATTCTATCAAAACACCTAGAAACACATTTTTTCGCATAACTCTGCCACACCATAACGAAATCGTTTCAATTTTTGTTGACGAGTAACTGGTCTGATTATGTGTCGAATCCATACAAATTTGTTTGGGTTTTAACTCGTGTTCAGAGAAAGACCCACTGCGAACTTTTGCCCCGTGCGAACTTTTGCCCCGCATTACTCTACAAGGTGAATAGCGTTTGCTGAATTCAGTTCCTCGATTTCAGTTCGACAAGCAATTCGAACTTCGACCTACACACTTAGCAAAAATGACGGATTACGGTAAAATTTTACCGTAATCTCAACAGCTGAACGTACGGTAAAAAGTTCGGTGATTTTTCAAACCACCGAACGTACTGTGAATCTCAGGAAAATGCATCTGTCAAAATTACCGTAGTTTGCTTGTTTACAGATCAGTTTCGGTGATTTTTTTCACCGAATACTGTAATTTATTCTAAGTGTGTACAGTATTACGGCGAAATCGATGAAATTGCAGGAGAAAATCTGTAAAATCTAAGAAATCACCGAAGAACCGGTGAAAACAGACAAATTTACAGCATACCTGTGAATATTTTACCGAACAGATCGGTGATGGGACTATTTTACCGTACTACTGTAAAATGCGTTTGACAGCCATGCCGGCAGCTTCAAGCATCAGTCCTATTAGAATTTGCACATCATCTCCAAGCAAGACTCTCTTGTACAGTGGCAGCAAGTGTGGTTCCTGATCAGAAGGTCATGTATTCAATCCCATCATCGACGTTTTTTATAAAAATATTGTTTTTTTGTGCTTGCATAAAATCGCCGTAAATTTGTAAAATTTACCGTACCTTCAGTGATATTGGGAATTCATTTGTAAACAAACATACCGTACGTTCTGCGATTTTTACGGTAAATTTGTAAAAAGTGCCGAACGTTTCGGTAATTTTGACAGATGCATTTTCCTGAGATTCACAGTACGTTCGGTGTTTTGTAAAATCACCGAACTTTTTACCGTACGTTCAGCTGTTGAGATTACGGTAAAATTTTACCGTAATCCGTCATTTTTGCTAAGTGTGTAGTTTGCTTGTTTACAGATCAGTTTCGGTGATTTTTTTCACCGAATACTGTAATTTATTCTAAGTGTGTACGATGGCGTCTGAAATACTTTTCTCCAGATAATCAGATGTCCACTTTTCCTGGGAAGGGAATTTCGTGGAAAATGCCACACATATATTGAAAATTACAAGCAATTGTGAGATCACTTGGAGCAAGGACAACTTTGTCCCAATTGACTAGAAGTGGAAACAATGAGGTGTGTGTTGATCTACGGTTCACAGAAGTTTCCTCTAGTACACCGATTACCCATAGGCGGTGAGTGTAAGAAAGCGCTTCTTGTTTGAGATGAATGTGTAATGGGGCAACGTCAAAGAGAACTCCGAGCGCTGCTGTAGGAGTTGAAGAAAACGCTCTAGACATCGCCATTAAGCACATTTTTTGGAGATAGCCTAATTTTGATTAGATCGTGTTCACTTCGTCCTTTTGCCACCACACAAGACATCCATAAACCAATATTGGTCGAACAACAGTTACTTAAATCCATTTGATATACTTGAGTTTTATACACCAAGTTGTACAAAGGTTCGCCGGTATTTCCCGAAGGCCAGCTTTCTTGATTCTGAACTCAATGTGAGGTGTCCAGGAAAGCTCGAAATCAACAATAACTCAAACGTACTTTACCTGTTCAGTCACATCGATTTCAGAATCAAAAAGACGCAAAGATCGAACGCCATTACGGTTTCGTCTGTCCGTAAAAAGAACAATAGATGTTTTCTTGAATTTACCGAAAGGCCATATTGGCGACACCACCCCTCAACTATCTGAAGGGCGCTTTGCATCAGGTCGAAAAGGGTGCTGATGCACATACCGACTAACAATGCTAGGTAGTCGTCGACAAAACCGTAAAGTATGAAAACCGTTATTATTAAGTAAATAGCGTATCTGCTACGAGATTCCACACCTCCGCCCTGTGGGTATCCACCAACACTCAATTTCCTAATCGTCGCTTGACGCAATGTCGGTTTTTGAGAAATTTTGTGAATCCAATTGGAAATCATTGGAGATACACACTTAAATTCAGAAATTGATCTCGGTAAACGGTTTACCGAGAATCCAACAGCTGATATCTCGGTAAAATATTTACTGATTCTCGGTAAAATTTTTACCGAGATTTCGGTAAACCATTACCGAGATCTCGGCAAAGTTTTAACGACATCTCGGTAAAACTTTTACAGAGATTCAGTGAAAATTTTTACTGGATTCTCGGCTGTTGGATTCTCGGCAATCCGTTTGCTGAGGTCGGCGATTTAAATTAAGGGTGTATACCATGACTCCGTGCGGCTTTCAATATGGCATCGAAAGGCACGTTGTCAAAAGCATCCTCGATATCTAAGAAAACACCCAAACAGGATTGCCTTTGAGCGACTGCCTTCTCGATATCGCAAACAACCTTGTGTAAAAGAGTCACAGTGGACTTACCAGATTGGTAGGCACGTTCACGTGAAGATGCACGTGAGTCAGATGAACATCGAGGATGTGATGATCCACAATGCATCGTACACAAATTACGTAACGCTATAGGGGGAGGGAGGGAGTCTAGCTCAGCGTTACGATCCATACAAAAATATTTGGCTTTTCATACAAAAAGCGTTACATGGGGGGAGGGAGGGGGTCTGAAATGGTCAATTTTTGCGTTACGTAATTAGTGTACCATGCCTAAGCATTTCAGAAGAAAAGAGGTCAAACTGATAGGTCTGAAACTCATTCTTCATACGACTCACGACCCACTTTCGGAATAAACTTCACAGTAATATCCCGCCAGGATTTGGGAATACATATACCCTGTAGCAAAACTGCAAACAAGTAGTTTTTCCAAAACATGTTTGAAATAATCAAATCCCTACTGAAGCATATAGGATAAATCCCATCTGCCCCAGATTTGAAAAGAGCAAAGCTATTAAGAGCCCACTCAATCGATTCTATAGTTACAATAATCCGAGCCGAAGCAAAAGAATCATAACTAGGAAGAAAAGACATCAGGTCAGTGGCGTAGCCAGAAATTGTCTCTGGGAGGGGTTTTCAACGGTCAATGATACCTTTTTTGATTAGACATTTACATTATTGTAAAATGTAATGAGCAATTGTATTCGTAGTTTGAAAATAGCGGCGCAGCCGAAAATTTTTTTCGTCACAGAGTGCTTTATACTGAAAATTTGTTCCACAAATTTTGGCTCTGGGGGGGGGGGGGTTTTAACCCTAAAACCCCCCCCGTGGCTACGCCAGTGCATCAGGTTCATCCGAAGATGTAATATCCACACATCCGGGGAAGTGTGTGCTGAATAAGCATTCTAGAACTTCCTCATCATATGAAGTGAAATCGCCATTTGGTAAACGAAGTTCGTTCACTCGGAAATCCTTAGATTTCGCAAGGATTTCGTTTAACTGACTGACTTCACTCAAACTGAAAACATTCGTACAAAGGTTTTTCCTGCCGAATCGTTCAGCAGACCGGAGAGCTTTTCTGTAGGCCTTGCGAGCCGACCTGAAAGCCTCCGATTCAGCCGAACGTCGTCTGTTCCAACTCTTTCTACATTGTTTCCTGAGTTTCGCCAGATCAGAGTTCCACCAAGGGGTTCCTCTTGTGATCTTCACAGACCACAGAGGGCATGCTTCTTCAAAAGCTTCCATGATGAAGGTCGTATTTGTATCAACGGCATCATCTAAATCACTTGGAGTGTCAATGGATGGTGAGTATTCATGAAATTTGGCCGCAACCAAGTCAGTAAAGAGATCCCAGTTTGTTGAACGGGGATTCCTGAAACGCAAAGTATGCGAAGTAACATTCACATGTTCAAAAAAGATGTAGCGATGGTCAGATAAATATTCTTTTTTTTTATCTGTATTAACGAGATTTTTAGCCCTAGGCTAATTCATCTCGGGACCCACGCTTTACTTCCCTTCCGAAGGAAGAACTCACATTTTGCGAGTTTGTCGGGAGTGGGATTCGATCCCAGGTCCTCGGCGTGATAGTCAAGTGTTCTAACCATCACACCAGGTCCGCTCCACGATAAATATTCTTCATCTGGCACATACCAATTGGTCAGCTCGTGACTAATTCTACTAGAACAAAGCGTTATATCTAACACTTCCTCTCTGACAGATACCATGAAGGTTTGGCGGTTGCCTATGTTAAATAATCCGAGATCTGTACTACTTAAGTACTCCATCAAACAGGAGACTCTCAAGTTAATGTCTGAGCTGTCCCAGATGATATGGTGAGCATTAGCGTCAATGCCAACATTCAAGGATGGGAACACTCACTTGCAAAGAGTTACACTCACTTGCTGTTTTCTCAGCTCAGAAGCGTGCAATCAAGGAACGATGTATAGACGACTTTTGCTTTGTGATTTTGTCGTAAAGTTTGCCGAATAAAGTAGGGGTCGAACACGCATACCGAAGTCGTTAGGGAACTGCGAAGACAACTCTGTGACGACTTTGTTATGCGTGTGCGACCCCTACTTTATTCGGCAAAAGTCGTCCATATACATCAGTTCTTGATTGCACGTTCCTTAGCTGAGAAAATAGAAAATAAGTGTAACTCTTTGCAAGTGAGTGTTCCCATCCCTGCCAACAATTAGTGGAAGGCCTTTTGAAGTTTAGCATGCGACGACTTGTTTGAAACCATCCGTAGTGGATGGTTCATCATACACACTTATAACTGATTCTCCAGCTCGGCAGAAAAATATGCCGACTTCAAACGGCAACTCAAGATTTTGCGAACATATCAGCAAGCAAAACGTTTTTGCCGAGATTGGCCAGAAGATTTTACTGAACTATCAGCAATTTGTTTGAAAACTCCGGAAACTGACAGCATTTTTTGCTGAGCCCATCGGTAAACACACATTCTAACGAAATCAGCAAATGAGCTTGCCGAGATCTCGGCAATACAACTGTCACTTTTGCAGCCTTCATGCCGCAGTGAAAAAAAAGATACCAAAATAAATTAGTGCTTCAGAGTGCTGAGGAGATCCGGAATTTAGCTGAGCGCCAAAGAAGTGTAAGTATGACTTCAAAAACGTGCTGTGGGCAATTAAATTATTGCTAATTATGTTCCATTTTAATTGATTATATATAATATTCTACAGAATAGTGGCTACATAAAACTTCAACCCCAACCGCGCTCGAGGAGATGATCGGAAATTTTGCCTGCCAGGAAGTGAATCCGAATGAAAATATTCGACAATCATTTCATTATATCTTATTATAACTTGCGTAGCGATAACCATTTTTATTGTGTTTCCAAGCGGGGCGAAATTTCCCATTTATTTTGAACTTTTTCATTTCATCCTAAAATAAAAACAAAAAAAAAATGCCGAGATTCAGCAAATCCTATTGTTTTGAAAATACTTTTGCCGAGCAATCAGCAAATCTATTTGCTGAGGTTTCGGCAAAACTATCGATAGCTGTCATTTTTGTGATTGCCGAGATCTCGGCAAATCGTATTTTTGCTGAGATGATTGCCGAGCACTCGGCGGTGCCAATCTCGGCAATCTGTTTGCCGAGATTCGGCGAAAAAATATAAGTGTGTACGGTAAATAACAATAGACGAATTTTCTGTTGAGGACAAATAAATCGATTGTGACAACACATACATATCTGGTGGTTGAGTGTAGCAAAGATTGCGTTGTTAACAAGCACACAGGCTCGAGGCATGACACGCGGGTTTGCCATTTCATTTTTACTGGAAGTAGCAAACACCGGGTTCACAAGGTTTCCTTGATAGAAATCCCCCTTACGAAAGAACAAATTTTTATTTTTTTTCATGGCTGTTTTGAAAAACCTGTACAGGATATGATTTCTTAACTGGAATATGATATTGTGGTCAAACAAGCAAGCTATCCGAAAATAACAATTTTGTTTGATATTTAGGAATAACGCAAAAGTGAAATGTTCAAAACATGATAACCTTTCTAAATTAAATTGATGTTATTGAATTTAAAAAGAGCGAAATTTCACATCAACATTTTTCAAAATGAGAATAAGTGTTGATGATGAAAAAAAAACAGAAACTGGTCCTGACTGAGAACAGATTTGCAGTTCAAAACGACTTCGTCAAGGGTCTGCATATATTTATTAGATTTGGTAGATTATTAGACTAGGTAATTGTTACTATGTTTTAGGACTGCATGAATACTGAACAAATGCCGAGTACTGCGGCAGAGAAAGCTGTAGTGGATATGTTCATCTTTACAAAGTGCGATTGAGTTTATTGGGAATGTAGTGTTATGGCCAATTTATGTTTTACTTGATCATTGCTCTGGTATCGCTGGAGATGGCAGAAAAGTCTAGTGGAAACGTGCGATAAGACACCGAACGCGACAAATAAAACAGCAGAATAATTCGTGCTCAGTTAGTGAACGAGTCATTAAAACTCCGAAATATTTCCGGAATAAATAACGTTTCACAACACGATTAAAAATATGAATAAACTAATACGTAATCTAGATAGCTTTTAGGTAATGTTTAAAACTATTTAGTAGATATTTTTCTAATGCAGAGCTCGATCGAAACATCAACAATTAACTTGGCTCTTGGATTGATTAGCTCAAAGTTTGTTCTGGCATGATGTTCAATTTCTAGGATGATCTTCAAGGATGAGCAACTTCCAAATACAGTGTCATTTTAGGTGCAGTACTGCTTACTAATACGTATAAAGTACTACTTACTGATACGTATAAAGTACTGCAACTACTGTAACTTCGCATCGAACTACGGCTCTAAGGAACCGGCATCTAGAAGTTAAGTGATAGTTTAAAGATTCCAACCGGATAGAATTCATCTACGATCGAAGTCAAGCAGCGTACATTTAATTTACAAATGAAAATTGTAAAATAATCCTTCTAATGTCAATAGATAGAGAATGTATTACAACTTACCCTTTCATCGGGAGAGTTCATTCACACGAGGGCCCATATAGCCGAGGCGGTAAACGCACGGGTATTCAGCATGACCATGCTGAGGGTGACGGGTTCGATTCCCGGTCGGTCCAGGATCTTTTCGTAAAGGAAATTTCCTTGACTTCCTTGGGCATAGAGTATCTTCGTGCCTGCCACACGATATACACATGCAAAATGGTCATTGGCAGAGGAAGCTCTCAGTTAATAACTGTGGAAGTGCTCATAGAACACTAAGCTGAGAAGCAGGCTTTGTCCCAGTGAGGACGTTACGCCAAGAAGAGGAGAGGAGTTCATTCTGTATCAAAATGTTTAGTGTATAACATTGCTGCCATAAGATCGAAGCTGAATTCACTGCGAGGAAACTATAAACGATCACTTTCAAACCGTCCACATGTCTTCGAAAATATTTTGAAATGGTTTTGAATTTTGATTTTTTATCATACAGGGTGTTAGGTTCCTGAGTGCAAACTTTTTAAAGGGTGATAGAGGACCATAAATGGAGAAAAAAATTGTTCTACGCATATGGTCAAATCTCAATCGTTACGTAGTTATTGAACTTCCCATGTTTATGACTCTTATTGCCTTATCTGGCAATAACTTGAAAATGGTCAAACTTATCGAAGTTTTTTTACCCTTATTCGAAAGATTATTGAATTTTCTAACAAATGTCATCTTTGAATCGATTGGTTTAGTTAAATAACTAAGTTTTCTAGATCAAAATAGCTAAAAATAATGTATTTTTATTGGTTTTTGTCAATTATCTTTGAAACATGCGTAATAAATAAAAATTCTTTCTTTGGCAAAGTTGTGGCTCCTGTTACACTCTACAATTCGTTCTTTGACACCAAACTTCTATCTCTTATCGTTTTGTTGAAATTTCGATTTTAACATCGCATTTCAGATCATAAATTTGCAACTGTCATGGAAAGCACTTTTTTGCGCATAGTGCCGCACATTTAAATCAAAATTGCAAGAAAACGATAAGAGCTAGAAGTTTGGTGTCAAAGAACGAATTGTAGAGTGTAACAGGAGCCACAACTTTGCCAAAGAAAGAATTTTTATTTATTACGCATGTTTCAAAGATAATTGACAACAACCAATAAAAATACACTATTTTTAGCCATTTTGCTCTAGAAAACTTAGTTATTTAACTAAACCAATCGATTCAAAGATGCCATTTATTAGAAAATTCAATAATCTTTCGAATAAGGGTAAAAAAACTTCGATAAGTTTGACCATTTTCAAGTTATTGCCAGTTAAGGCAATAAGAGTCATAAACATGGGAAGTTCAATAACTACGTAACGGTTGAGATTTGACCATATGCGTAGACCAATTTTTTTCTCCATTTATGGTCCTCTATCACCCTTTAAAAAGTTTGCACTCGGGAACCTAACACCCTGTATATGTATAATAATTACTATAATGAATCAAGTACCGTCCTGATTTATATTTTAAGCAAATAACTGCTTACATTTTGTATCCTCCTGGCTTTGCTTGTACATTTTGGTCCATCCTGGTCCCAAAATGTTTACTAGCCGTATCAGGACGCGCGTCTGTTTGATCCCAAAACAGCTCCGCACTGGCGCTGTATACGACGAGCGAGGTTTTTTGGTAGTGTTGTATTTTTTTTTAACCTTCACATACCCGCACCTCGACATCTCATTTTCAAAATGCTGGCCTTTCGTCAATTTTCAGCCGATTTTTTTGAAGTCGCCCTTAATCGATGATAATTTGGTGCTAGTCTATTGTACTCAAGTGGCCATGCAATATCCGGAACCATTCCGGAGATATTCCGGATTGTACTGGGGTCAGGGGGCGTGCCAAAATGTCAAAAAGTGATTATTTCGTGGGTTATTGTATTTGAATCATCAATTTTCAGCGTAATTTTTGTTGCGAGCAATGAAACACAACTGCAATAACCATATTTGTATAAGTTGACCGATCCGGACTACCGTGACAGGTTCCGCGGGGGCCTCATTGGGGACACTTCTGTTTTTCAACCAAAACAAGTCGTGCGACGTATCAAACTTCCTGATTTCGAGAGAATGAGACAGAAAAGGTAGACTGAAGTATGTATCAACTGATATGGCCGATCCGGAACACCTGGAACAGGTTCCGCGGGGGCCTCATTGGGGACACTTCTGTTTTTCAACCAAAACAAGTCGTGCGACGTATCAAACTCCCTGATTTCGAGAGAATGAGACAGAAAAAGTACACTGAAGTATGTATCAACTCATATGGCCGCTCCCGAACACCTGGAACAGGTTCCGCGGGGGCCTCATTGGGGACCCTTTTATTTTTCAACCAAAACAGGTCGTGCGACGTATCAAACTTCCTGATTTCGAGAGAATGAGACAGAGAAGGTAGACTGAAGTATGTATCAACTGATATGGCCGCTCCGGAACACCTGTAACAGGTTCCGCGGGGGCCTCACTGGGGACACTTCTGTTTTTCAGCCAAAACAAGTCGTACGACGTATCAAACTTCATGATTGCGAGAGAATGAGACAGAAAAGGTAGACTGCAGTATGTATCAACTGATATGGCTGCTCCGGAACAACTGGAGCAGGTTCCGCGGGGGCCTCATTAGGGACACATCTGGTTTTCAACCAAACCATGTCGTGCGACGTATCAAACCTCATGTTTTCAAATGAATAAGCCAAAAATGATAGACTTAAGTCTGTGTCAACTAATATGGCCACCTTGGCATATCTAGCACAGGTTCCGCGGTGGCGTCATTGATGACACTTCTGGTTTACAATCAAAACCTGCCGTGCAACATATCAAACTTCATGATTTCGAATGAATAAGCCAGAAATAAGATAAAACTAAGTAGACTTGACTCGGTATCGACTTGAAAGGGCGCTCTAGAAAACTTCCCATAGATTCTTTTTAATTTTAGATTAAGCAATCCACAAAACGTACACAAGCTGTATATTTTCGGAAAAATCGGCATATGTTTGAAAAAATAAAAGGTTAGATGTTTATTTCCAAAAATACTTTTTATACTTATAATATGTTTTTAACTTCTTCTATATCTAAATAACAACACACAACAGATAACAATCGAAGTAGCCATCTCTAGGCTTTTGATTTGCAATTTGTGCAAACTACAGTTTCGAAGACTTTACTACCATTGTAGCAATGTAATCGCTTTGTTCCGAAATAGAATAAATATGGGTGTATAGGATTACAAATAGCTCCATGACTGTATTCAATTTCAATTGCAAAATTTTATATCCTCCTGTTATTTGTTCCTACCTTGGTAGCAGCATGCAAGTTTAAAATTAAAATAAAAAATAATATACAGTAGATAAATGACATATGAAATACTACAATATACTTGCTGTTCAATCCCAATTCGTTGCCAACACAATCTGCACGAGATTAGTCTTCAATATTCCTAAAATATTTTCTTTCTACCATAATGTCATTGCACAATCATTGTCCCCTCTATCACAATTATTAGTTAGTTAGTTCACTACGCTATTGAAATGGAAATGACCCATTATTGAGGGTGACCATAATCGTGGTATGACTGTACGTTTCTTACAACTTTGTGTATATTTGTTTCGCTATAGGGGAAAGCGTGGTTCATCTCTTGCTGACGATCATCGTTCGTATTACGCGTAACGTGGACATTCCACATGCGTACAGGATTTCCTGAAGCATAACCTAGGAAGACCAGAGGTCTTCTCATCATTTTGTACCTTCCAATCCTTCAAAGTGTTTTATTCATTCGAAATCATGAAGTTTGATACGACGCATGGTATTTTTTGGTTGAAAACCAGAAGTGTCCCCAATGAGGCCCCCGCGGAACCTGTTCCTCCTCCTCTCCTCTTCTTGGCATAACGTCCTCACTAGGACAAAGCCGGCTTCTCAGCTTAGTGTTCAATGAGCACTTCCACAGTTTTTAACTGAGAGATTCCTCTGCCAATGACCATTTTGCATGTGTATATCGTGTGGCAGGCACGAAGATACTCTATGCCCAAGGAAGTCAAGGAAATTTCCTTTACGAAAAGATCCTGGTCCGACCGGGAATCGAACCCGTCACCCTCAGCATGGTCATGCTGAATACCCGTGCGTTTACCGCCTCGGCTATATGGGCTCTGTTCCAGGTGTTCCAGATTGGCCATATCAGTTGATACATACTTCAGTCTACTTTTTCTCTCTCATTCTCTCGAAATCAGGAAGCTTGATACGTCGCACGACTTGTTTTGGCTGAAAAACAGAAGTGTCCACAAAGAGGCCCCCACGGAACCAGTTCCAGGTGTTCCGGAGTGGCCATATGAGTTGATACATACCTCAGTCCACCTTTACTGTCTCATTCTCCCGAAATCATGAAGTTTGATACGTCGCACGACTTGTTTTGGTTGAAAAAACAGAAGTGTCCCCAATAACGCCCCCGCGGAACCTGTTCCAGGTGTTCCGGAGCGGCCATATCAGTTGATACATACTTCAGTGTACTTTTTCTGTCTCATTCTCTCGAAATCTGGAAGTTTGATACGTCGCACGACTTGTTTTGTTGGAAAAACAGAAGTGTCCCCAACGAGGCCCCCGTGGAACCTGTTCCAGGTGTTCCGGATCGGCCATATTAGTTGATACATACTTCAGTCTACTTTTTCTGTCTCATTCTCTCGAAATCTGGAAGTTTGATACATCTCACGACTTGTTTTGGTTGAAAAACAGAAGTGTCCCCAATGACGCCCCCGTGGAACCTGTTCCAGGTGTTCCGGATCGGCCATATGAGTTGATACATACTTCAGTCTACTTTTTCTGTCTCATTCTCTCGAAATATGGAAGTTTGATACGTCGCACGACTTGTTTTGGTTGAAAAACAGAAGTGTCCCCAATGAGGCCCCCGCGGAACCTGTTCCAGGTGTTCCGGAGCGGCCATATCAGTTGATACATACTTCAGAGTACTTTTTCTGTCTCATTCTCTTCAAATCTGGAAGTTTGATACGTCGCACGACTTGTTTTAGTTGAAAAACAGAAGTGTCCCCAATGAGGCCCCCGTGGAACCTGTTCCAGGTGTTTCGGATCGGCCATATCAGTTGATACATACTTCAGTCTACCTTTTCGGTCTCATTCTCTCGAAATCAGGAAGTTTGATACGTCGCACGACTTGTTTTGGTTGAAAAATAGAAGTGTCCCCAACGAGGCCCCCACGGAACCTGTTTCAGGTGTTCCGGAGCGGCCATATCAGTTGATACATACTTCAGTGTACCTTTTCTGTTTCATTCTCTCGAAATCATGGAGTTTGGTACGTCGCATGACATGTTTTGGTTGAAAACCAAAAGTGTCCCCAATGAGGCCCCCGCGGAACCTGTCACGGTGGTCCGGACCGGTCAACTTATACAAATCTGGTTATTGCAGTTGTGTTTCATTGCTCGCAACAAAAGTTACGCTGAAAATTGATGATTCAAATGCAATAACCCACGAAATAATCACTTTTTGCCATTTTGGCACCCCCCCTGACCCCAGTACAATCCGGAATATCTCCGGAATGGTTCCGGATATTGCATGGCCACTTGAGTATAATAGACTAGCACCAAATTGTGATCGATTGAGGGCGACTTCAAAAAAATCAGCTGAAAATTGACGAAATGCCAGCATTTTGAAAATGAGATGTCGAGGTGCGGGTATGTGAAGGTTAACAACGGCGCGCGTCCTGAAGGGTTAAGACCAACCGTTCTAGAGAAAAGTCTATTTGCACTCGTAGACGCTTCCAATAACTCCATTTATAGTTTGCCTCAGTAAAACTATGGGCATACATGACTCAGCTGACAAACACAGATAATTTGCAGTTACATGCTGCGATTTTCTAGGTTTATTCCACTAAAGTTTCAGAATCTATTTGTTATAAAAAAAGCTGTTGACTAACTCATGTTACATTGCAAGTTATAGATTTCCATTCGACGATGGTTGAACTTGACTGAATTACAATTATTACAGAACTTCATACAACAATTTAAAATGCCGCTTAATTGGCTTTAAAATACAAATTGGAATGGTACTTGACATTGTCGATCTTTCTCCATTTTTTTTTCTCGCAGACCAAGCAATACACCTACATTTAAGAGCAACAAGCTAATAAAAGAAAGAAATAAATTACACCCCGTTTTTTCGCACCATCCCACGCGCACGACCACCTAAGAAGGGTGTATAAAAAATGGATGGAGGCAGTGGAAGTAGCAACTCGGATCCCCGGTTCGAGTTCCTTGGTTCGTTCGTACAGAAAACGCTCAAATTGAAGCCGGAAAAATGGCACCGTTTAGTCACATTGTAAGCAGTAAAATAGATTCACTTTAACACTTAGAGTAGAACTACTCATTGCCTAGTTGTATCATTCATGTCAAATGCTAATACCACCTGCTTTTCTCCCGACAGTGAAGAGCACAAAGCAGTTATGAAGGAATTTTTCGATAATCCTGCATCGTTAGTCTTGATAATTATACTCACTCCATCGGCACAGTTAATCCCAATAGTAAGTTTTCCTATTCAGCAGTTAAAGAATAAAGGTACGTGTGTGACGATACCTGCTTAATTCATCCCTTACTCAACCAAGTGTCCATCGTAATTTTCAGGAGTTTATTTTGTTAAGAAAAATGCGATAGAAGTGCCCCGCGAGGGCTGCAAAGATTGTTTAGTAGTAGGTGATTTAGCGACTCGCACTATCGATCAGCTGTCATGCCTCGTAGACGAAATCTTCGTACCCCTGCTATCCAACTCGGAGAATCACCAAGGGTGGCCGGAAATGGTCGCACAAGATGTACAAAAGCAGGTTCACAGCCTGAAAAGCACCGTCTATCAAGTCCAGGGTCAAGTTAGTGGACAGACCGTTCTACCAATGCCCGTAGGAGTTGATAAATGTGTGCAGACCGCAAAAGAGCTAGTGGTCAATGCGGAATGTTCGATCAACCTCTACCTGAAGAGCGCGATCGAAGGTGTCGTAATCAAATGGGCCACCCAGGTGAACGACGTAATGCTTGAATCCAGTGCGAATGCTTTCAACGGTGGACAGAATCCGGTCCCATCCGCTGGTGAGAAATAAAGCTGCATGATCGCCAAGCGGAACTTGACTAATCACAATCTTCTCTAACGCAGAGATCAACTTCTGGAACAACCGACTCAAAAATCTTACCTATATCTACGAACAACTTCGACACGAAAGAATCCGAAGCATGGCACTGATCTTGGAATTCACTGATAGCGCATACTATCCTTGTTTTAAGACACTGTTTAAGAATGTAGTAACAGGTTCGTCCTTCAAATCGTTCTTGATCGGTTCACAAATGATCGGTATCTGATTGTTCGCAGCCTTGGCTGAAGCACGTGATATAACACTGTACCTGAATCCACTGACTCGGCATTTCCAGCAACTGGAAGATACCGAGTTCTCCGAGTGCAAAGTGTTGCTGAAACCGTTGATGCACGTCGTTTGTCTTATTTGGTCCAACTCACTGTACTATTGTCACTCTGCAAAATTAATCGGTAAGTAGAAGTGAACAGCACATGAACAGATTCTAGGGAGCAATATGAACTTTCTCTTTTCAGTTTTACTGAGACAAATTTGTAACTTGATCATACAACAGGTAACAATCAACGCACTTCCGTTTTAGTAGAGACTGACACTTCTTTTGCTCAGTCTCTGACCATGCAATGGACTTAGTTTAACAACATTCCATCATGTAGTTCTAGTACATTCACAAAGTCATAAAAATAGAATGCCACGCTTCATGTGAACAATAATACAAATTCGAGCAATTTAATTTTTCAATTATTTCTAAAAAGTTTGAGTGAAGAAGAGCAGCCAGAAGAAAAACTGATGAAGTTTGAAGTTATCGGAAATCTCTCACCCTAAAGCCTAGTTTGGTGTTTGAAAGGAATCGCTCAAGAAACTTCTTGACCGATTCCTGGCAGAAACTTTCCACGGTGACTGCCATTTGAACTGTCATTTCTTCGCAACTGCGTACTGTGATCGAAGAAAAACGGTTTCTTGGGCGATTCAGGCAAGGAATTTCCCATGCATCAAGATAGGCCGAAAAATTTCTTCTGAACTGCAAACAGCGCTTAAAAGGGATCAATTTGGGAACCAACAATCTTAGTAAAGCGGATAAGCGAGACAGCAGGCTATGAAATTAGAAATACAAATTGTCACATCCTATCCTAGGTATGACACCTTTGTAGGATAAACTAAGGGTTTCCGATACTCAGCAGGTAATCTCAATACCATACAGAATTTGGCTAGATACTATTGCATCAGTCGGAGACGGGACGATTGTTAGCTTCATGATAATTATCCATATATCGCAGCTCTATTCTAGTCTTGCTACGCCCTTCAACTTTTCTGAAGTGATTTTGGGAAGGCAGAATCCGATCCAGTGTGATTTCAAGGACTTCCATAGCTTGAGAATGGTATTTGGGATGCCGTTAACTAGCAGCGGTGCTACTGACGGTGCATATCGTCATGTGCTCTCATTATTGGCAGCTAGCTCAACACCGTTTTGCGGAGAAAACTCGATATACCGTCCCTACACAGTTATGGATCACACACAGTTACGGATCACTTTGATGTTTAAAGTCGAATATCTTGCTCAAAACATATATTTCGGCACGAAATTCATTTTTGTAGCATGATCTTATTTGTTTTCTGAGATGA